>NC_050186.1:693762-783762 GCF_008315115.2 Sander lucioperca
CGCTGACCGGCTTCGGGTTCCGCTTCCGCGCATTCCCCCGGGAGTCGGGGGCGAATCAAAATTTGATGGGCACCATCTAGGGACACTTCTGAGGCAATGTCTAGAGTGGGGTACTGAGGGGTCAAAGTGGGCGTGGCCTATGGGACCCAAGTCTAGATTCACCACTTACACTAATGTGAACAACTTTAAATTTACAGGGTAGATAGACAATGGGTCATGGACCACACCTACCAAACATTACACATGTGGACCACTAGGTGGCGCTATAATGGTTTTTTGCCTTTATCTCCCACATTACACATCGCACATTAGAAAACCATACATCCACGTGTTCCTTGAATCAAGCTGAATCACATGATATAGGCCACGCCCATTTTTGCTGAAAATCTTTTTCGCAAAATCGCGCAATATGCAAAACCAACTTTTACGAACTCGTCCTAGGCCGTGCGACGGATCAGCTCGAAACCTAATAGGTAGCATCTCCAGATGGACCTGACCATAAAGGTACTCAAGGAATTTTGCTACGTTAAAGTATGCGCATTTGACGACCAAACAAATTTGCATAGCTAGCTACCGCACACGTATCATATCATATCTCGGCCAAATTAAATGTTATCAGCAAGAACCTTCAGGGCATTGTTCAAGATGCCACTCTGATGCTCTGTACCAAATGTGGCGAAGATCGGCCTTCAGGGGGCGCTATAAGCAACCATTATTTGTGTTGGCCAATAACTCAATGCATTTGAATGGGGAATTTGCAATTGCAATATCTCTGCCACAGTACATGCAATCAACACGAAACTTGTGGTGCTCGTTCGGCATGCGGCTCCGAGGCTCATTACCAAATTTGGCGAAGATCGGCCATTAGGGGGCGCTATAATCAACGTATACATGTTTTGGCCCTTTTACTCAATTGTAATGGGATATTTGCAATGGAAATGTACCACAGACCTTGCAGCTCACACTTCTCAATATTTACTGACGTTTGCCTCTTACCGTTAGGTTTTGGTTTTTACTTTTGCGTGCTCCTTTGGTTTTTTACAATAAAACAAACATCTTAACCCACCTGACAAAGTTTCTACAACCTTCACAGTGGACAAATGCAACTCTTTTCTCTCACTTTTTCAATCCAAAATCTACACCATTCGTAGGCGGCGATACCGTGCAATTAAACATTGCAGTTGGTGCTAAGTGGAGCGTCCGTCGTAGCGTGATCGGTTACGTCGGTGGCATCGATGCTTAATTTCCCACGAAGCACCCACGGAGGAAAACATAAATCGGCGCCTGTGACGTCGTTTACAACAACTTGACCGCCTCCCCCGCTCCTTCAACCACCACGCCTGCCTCCCCCCTCCACCCTCTCGGTCACTCTCTCATTTCTCTCAGCTGTGTCCCGCGGTCAGGGGGGTTAAGAAGTTTGTTTGTTGTAGAGAATTCTTAAAGGCGGTCCGTACACGCGTGGAGGTGAACAGTCGACCGCTACTTTTGCGACGGCGACGCACCGCAGACGTCGTGGCTCGCGCCTCTCGACGTTTAGCGACGTTCGCCTCCCCTCCGCCCGGCTTCGGGTTCCGCTTTCGCGCGCTCCCCCGGGCGTCGGGGGCGACTGGCGTGGGTGGCTTGGGCCCCGTCATAACTGCTTGCAGTTCTAGTTATTATTATTATTAATAACATAATATATTATTAATATACAGTCTATGCTCCCGTCTCATGCCCTCCTGGCTACACATGTGGACCACTAGGTGGCGCTATAATGGTTTTTTGCCTTTATCTCCCACATTACACATCGCACATTAGAAAACCATACATCCACGTGTTCCTTGAATCAAGCTGAATCACATGATATAGGCCACGCCCATTTCCGCCTAGACTTTTATGCGTGAAAAATCGCAATTTATCAAAAACCTACTTTTTCGAACTCCTCCTAGACCGTGCGACCGATCTGCACGAAACTTGGACCGTAGCATCTCCAGACCGACCTAACAAAAGGTTAATGAAAAGAATTTTGATAGGACAAAAATTGCGCATATTACGCACGAACAAATTTGTGTAGCTAACTATGAAAACACCAACTTTGCCATATCTCGGCCAAAATAAAGGCTATCAACGCCAAACTTTAGATTCTTGTTTGCCATGACCCTCTGGAGGTGCCCCACGCGTTTTACAAAGATTGGTCACTAGGGGGCGCTACAAGTACAAAAAGTTTATATCTCATGAACGGCTCATCTGATTTTTACAAAATTTGATGGGCACCATCTAGGGACACTTCTGAGGCAATGTCTAGAGTGGGGTACTGAGGGGTCAAAGTGGGCGTGGCCTATGGGACCCAAGTCTAGATTCGGACTGCACTGTACACTAATGTGACACAACTCCATTACAGGTAGATAGACAATGCATGGACCCCACCTACCAAACTTACACATGTGGCCACTAGGTGGCGCTATAATGGTTTTTTGCTTTATCTCCCACATACACATCGCCCATTAGAAAACCATACATCCACGGTGTCCATTGATCAAGCTGAACTCCCATGATATGAGATAGGCCACGCCACATTTTTGGTGAAAATCTTTTTCGCAAAATCGCGCATATGCAAAACCAACTTTTACGAACTCGTCCTAGGCCGTGCGACGCGAATCAGCTCGAAACCGGGTAGATAGCATCTCCAGATGGACCTGACCAAAAGTACTCAGGAATTGTGGACGTTAGTATGCGCATTTGACGACAAACAAATTTGCATAGCTAGCGACCGCACACGTATCATATCTATCTCGGCGGCAAATTACAGTTATCAGCAAGAACTTCAGGCATTGTTCAAGATGCACTCGGATGCTCTGTACCAAATTTGGCGAAGATCGGTCCTCAGGGGGCGCTATAAAGGCCACCTTATTTGTGTGTGGCCAATAACTCAATGCATTGAGATGGGAATGTGCATTCGCATATCTCTGCCACAGTACATGCAATCAACACGAACTTGTGTGCTCGGTCGGCATGCGGCTCGGGAGGCTCATTACCCAACTTTGCGAAGAAGACGTCATTAGGGGGCGCTATAATCACCGTATACAGTCTTTGGCCCTCCTTTTAACTCATGGTAATGGGATATTTGCATGGACATGTACCACGGGACCTTTGCCAGCTGCTCACACTTCTCATAGTTACTGCGTTTGCCTCTTACGTTAGGTTTTGGTTTTTACTTTTTGCGTGCTCTTTGGTTTTTTACAATCTAAACACAACATCTTAACCCACCGGACAAGATTTCTACAACCTTCACCGTGGACAAATGCAACTCTTTTCTCTCACTGTTTCAATCCAAAATCTACCACCATTCGTCGGCGGCGAACGTGTCAATTAACATGGAGTTGGTGCTAAGTGGAGCGTCCGTCGTAGCGTGATCGGTGTACGTCGGTGCATCGATGCTTATTTCCCACGAAGTCACGCACGGAGGAAAACATAAATCGGCGCCTGTGACGTGCGTTACTACCACACTTGACCACCTCCGCTCCTTCAAACCACCACACCTGCCTCCACCCTCCACCCTCCTCGGTACTCACGAGCTCATCTCTCAGCGTGTGTCCCGCGTCCAGTTAGAGAGTTTGTTTGTTGTACGAGAAGTCTTAACGCGGTCCGTACACGCGGTCGAGCGTGACAGCTCGACGGCTACTTTGCGACGGCGACGCACCGCAGACGCGCGGCTCGCGCTCTCGACGTTTAGCGACGTTCGCCTCCCCGTCCGCCACGCTTCGGGTTCGCTTTCCCGACTGCAGCTCGCACGACGTCGTGGAGACGCTCGTGGTGGCATTGGGCCCCGTCATAACGGCTTGCAGTTCTAGTTATATATTATGATATTATATTCTTCTCCGCGTAAAACTCGACCACAGCCTAAACCGTACAGGTGTTGGCAGTTTTCCCAGGACTCGGGCTCCCACGCCGCAAGGACCTCAGGCACAACTAAGTCACCTCACTCCACACTAGGTGGCTATAGCAGACGCGTTTTGGCTCTTTCACCTCCCTAGAACTCCACAACCGTACACCCTACATTCAAAAATCATACAGCCACGCAGTTCCCTGATCCACCCCTGAATCACGTGCTATAGGCCACGCCCATTTCCGCCTAGACTTTTATGCGTGAAATAATAAATCGCGATTTTTATCAAAACCCTAACTTTTTGACTCCTCCTAGACCGTGCGACAGATCAGCACGAAAGTGGCAGGTAGATCTGCCGACCGACTCTGACAAAAAGGTAATACAAGATTTATTTATAGGAGTACAAATTACGCATATTACGCACGAACATATTGTTGTAGCTAACTATGAAAACACACAACTTTGCCATATCTCAGCCCACATAAAGGCTAGCAAGCGCACAACTCTTAGATTCTTGTGTGCCATGACCCTCTGAGGTGCCCCACGCGTTTTATGAAGATTGGGCACTAGGGGCGCTACACGTACAAAAGTTTACATCTCATGACGGGCTCATCCGATTTTTACAAATGTTGATGGGCACATCTAGTACACTCTGAGGCCCGTCTAGAGTGGGGTACTGAGGGGTCAAAGTGGGCGTGGCCTATGGGACCCAAGTCTAGATTCACCACTTACACTAATGTGAACAACTTTAAATTTACAGGGTAGATAGACAATGGGTCATGGACCACACCTACCAAAACTTACACATGTGGACCACTAGGTGCTGTCCCCGAGCTTCGGCTTTTCAAAATAAAAGCTTGCGTCTGGTCCGCTATGTGTTTGTAGTTGGTGGTGGTGTGTTGGATGTTTGTGAACTAAACAGTACGGCAATCATGCTGATGAATACAATAACTTTTTCAGCAGATGTCTTACTTACAACACAGGGTTAGCAAAGCAGTTTTGTGTTTACATGTGCGGGCGGGATTTCAGTTTGATAAATCCCACGGTAAATTGGCTGGTTTACTAACAGGGAGGGACTAGAAATCCTGTCTGTTTTATGTATTTCAAGAGCGAATTGCTCCACAATATGAATACAGATTGATCACTTATTTTGTTGGTAACCGTTGTTGTATAATCACAATTTTACACTTGAGGAGGCCTACACTTCAGTAATTTCGGACCTCGAAATTAAACCCTCTCATGTGGCTTAAACAAACGTCAACGTTAAACACTGATGCAGTTTCAAATGTTTTATCACCACGAGTTTACAGACACGTCTCTGCTGATTGAGTATCACCTGTGACCTGAGCCGAGACACACCCACCAAGAGAGAAAACAGATCTCAAACATTAATATTTACAGTCTATGCAGTTTCTCTCTCTCTCTCTCTCTCCCTCTCTCTCCCTCTCTCTCTCTCTCTCTCTCTCTCTCTCTCTCTCTCTCTCTCCCTCCCTCTCTCCCCGTGAGGTCGAAAATCAAGCTGTTCCACTTAGCTGCTCCCTCTAGAGGCCTGGAGAACTTCCGTTGTGTAATCTGGATGCAGCGTTTTTTTGTTGCATTTGTTTTCTGGGTTGGTGTGCTTTTCTTTTTGCATCGTTTCATATTTGCAGTGCATGGTGTATTTGGTTGTGTTGTGTGTATTTGCAGTGCGTTTATGTATTTGGTTGTGTTGTGATATTTGCAGTGCGTTTGCTGAATGCTGCGCATGTGTTGTCAAATTAATGAAGTTGTTTTTCTTTTTGCATCGCTTCTTTTTTCGGGGTTTGCGTGCTTTTCTTTTTGCATCGTTTCATATTTGCAGTGCGTTTATGTATTTGGTTGTGTTGTGGTATTTGCAGCGCGTTTGTTGAATGCTGCACATGTGTTGTCAAATTAATGAAGTTGTTTTCTTAAGTTGCAGGGCGTTTGCCCCTGTCGGCCACCGTAGTCCTGTGACTTATAGTTGCCTAGCAACCATGCAACGTTAGTCACAGCACCAACGCCAGCGATCACGGACATTTCTAATTAAACTTAACACAAAATAACACTGACATCAAACTAATGATCTATGAACCTATGTAATTATTTAAAAACAGTGAATGAATACATACCAACGATGCTACTCTAGGCATAAATGTAGGCGAATGTAACTGTAGTTGGCTTGCTACATTTACAACCATAAATCACTGAACCGTTTGTTTGTAGCGTTCGTTTACTTCCTAACTACCGCTCATGCGACATAGCGGTTACCAGCTGAAAGTCTTAAAGTGACAGTAACGTAAATAGATAACTCATTAAGACTTGAGGCAAATTAACTTCTAACTTTTAACAGGTTATTTATAACAAAACACTCCCCACCTGACGTGAATACACGTCACCCAACAATCTAAGCACAGTCCATTTACTTAAACATCTGGAGGTAGGAGAAGCACTATTTCAGTGACTGGCCTAAGAAAGAGAACAGTCCCTCCTGGTTTAATAACCTTCACCTCAACCTGTCGCACTTTCCCATCTTTGCTAGGGAAAGTCTGAGTTATCAGTCCAAGAGGCCATTCATTTCTTGGTACTTGGCTGTTCCTGAGGAGAACAGCACATCCTGGCTGGATGTTTGGATGGGTGGCCTGCCACTTTTTGCGGGCCTGCAGTGTTGGGAGGAATTGCTTCCTCCAGCGGTCCCAAAAGGTGTTGGACAGGTGTTGGACCTGTCGCCACTGGGACTTGTAGAGGTCCGCTACTCCAAACTCGCTAGCAGGAGCAGGAACAATGTTCACCTTTTGTGTGAGAAGAGCAGCTAGTGTGAGTATGAACAAGTCATCAGGGTCTGTGGTTACAGGAACAAGAGGCCTGGCGTTGATGATAGCTGCCACTTCTGCCATGAAAGTCACCAGCACTTCGTGTGTAAGTTTGTTTTTCAGCTGTAGAAACATTGAGTCCAGAATTCTCCTGGCAAGTCCGATCATTCTTTCCCAAGCGCCACAGTGGGATGCATGTGGAGGATTAAAGATCCAAGTGCAGCCTTGGTCTGACAGGTAAGTCTTCACAGCAGTGCTCTCGATGTTTGAAGGTATCTTTAAGTCTTTACAGGCGCCGACGAAGTTCGTGCAACGGTCTGAACGCATGTGTTTGACCGGCCCGCGCACAGCAAGGAAACGCTGTAGCGCGTTGATGAAGCTGGATGTGTCGAGTCGTTCTATGACTTCAGTGTGCACGGCTCTTATGCTCATGCACGTAAAGATCACCGCCCACCGTTTACTTTGTGCAAATCCACCTCTGGTCCTACGTGAGGAGACATGCCAAGGGCCAAACACGTCTAGACCGACATTTGTGAATGGAGGGTCTGTTGACAGACAATCAGGTGGCAGACTAGCCATTTTCTGGATGCTGAGTGGAGCTCTGAGCCTCCTGCAGGTTACACATTGGTGGATAATGCTGCTCACTCTTTTCTTCCACCAACGATCCAGAAGCCAGCTGAACGGACAGATTCTGTAAAGTGACGGCCTTGGTGGTGGAGCTGCTCGTGGTGGTGTCTGATGAGCAAAACTGCAATGTGATGCTGGCCAGGGATAATCAAAGGAGTCTTTTCACTCTGATCAAGGCTTGAGTGGTGAAGACGACCTCCGACTCTTAGAAGGCCATGAGTGTCAATGAAGGGATCCAGATTTTTCAAAGGACTGATCTTTGGTATCCTCTCTTGTTTTTGGATACATTTGATATCTTGGCCATAGACTTCCTGTTGTACAGCTTGGATGATTATGGCTGAAGCTTCACTGGATTCTTCAACAGAAAGTTCTCCTTTCAGTAATGCCAGCTCTTACAGGCGCCGTTTTCTCTCTGGGTTGTCTTACAATGACGAGCTATGTGGACAAGGCGAGTCAGTGCACAACACAGGGACTTCCAAGTCGAAAACTTGGCAAAGCGTTGAGAACCAAGCTGCTTGTGTGAGGCTGTAGTGCTGAAGGTGGACACTTCAGGCCGGATGTCTGGATCTGAGCTTGGATCAATGAGGTTGTAAGCGCCTTCAGAGGTGCTGGGCTCTGGTCTGGACAGGAGCTCGGGTCCACTCAGCCAGTTGGTGTTTTTTAGGTGGGCAGCAGGGACAGAGCGTGTTGCATGATCTGCAGGGTTCTGATCTGTTGGTACATAGCACCACTGGTCTGGACGAGATGATCTTCGGATGCGTAACACTCGGTTGCTGACATAAACATAAAAGCGCCTGGTCTCGTTGGAGATATAGCCCAGGACCACTTTGCTGTCTGAGTAGTAGGTTACGGCATCGAGCTGAAGATCTAGTTCTGCTGAGATCAGGTCTGCTAACTCGACAGCAAGCACTGCTGCGCAGAGTTCCAGTCTTGGCACTGTGTGCTCAGGGCGAGGTGCCAGCTTGGTTTTCCCCATTACAAATCCAACCTGGTTGTTCCCACCAGCGTCTGTGACTTTTAAGTAGGACACAGCAGCGATGGCTTTCACTGATGCGTCGCAAAAGACACACAATTCTCTTCTGCTGGCTGCTGACGGTGAAGCTGCTGTGTAGCGTCTGGGGATGGAAAGCTCAGACAGCTCGGACAAGGAGGCTCTCCATGAAGTCCAGGCAGCCTCCATTTCTTGAGGCAATGGAGCGTCCCAGTCACCATTCTCAGCAGTAAGCTCTCGCAGGATAGCCTTGCCTTGGATTGGCTGTAGGCAGGGACTTCAGGCCGTCATCTACATAGAAGTCGCGCATCACAAAGTGCCTTACGTCTGGGTCGATGTGGAACTCGCTGACTTGGACAGACTGGTGCAGGCCATGCCATAGCCACTGCAGGTGATGGGCTGTTACCGAAGACATGGACCCTCATGCTTGGAGAGGTTGTTGTCTTGGAACCACAGAAAGCGTAGAAAGTTCCTGTCTTCTTCTCTTACCAGGAAACAGTAGAACATCTGTTCTATGTCTGCTGTAAAGGCGATGGCTTCTCTTCTGAAGCGGATCAGAACTCCAAGTAGCGTGTTGTTCAGGTCAGGTCCAGTTAACAGCACATCATTGAGAGACACGCCGTTGTATTGGGCACTGGAATCAAACACCACACGGATTTTCTTTGGTTTCTTTGGATGATACACTCCAAATGTCGGTAGGTACCATCGTTCCTCTTCCTCACTGAGAGGAGGGGCTAACTCAGCATGGCCATTCTTAAACATTTTGTCCATGAAGCTGATAAAGTGCTCTCTCATTTCAGACTTCTTGTCAAAGTTACGCTTGAGAGACATTAAACGCTTCAGCGCTTGTGGCCTGTTGTCAGGGAGACGCTGGCGTGGAATCTTGAAAGGTAACGGTGCCACCCAACTGTTGCTTGAGTCTTTTCGTAGCTCTTCATCCATTATCTTCATGAATGTGGCATCTTGAATGGAAGGAGCCACCTGGTCGTCGTCCTTGGTCCGCCTGAACACAGTGCATCCCAGG
Source organism: Sander lucioperca (assembly GCF_008315115.2). Lineage (NCBI taxonomy): Eukaryota > Metazoa > Chordata > Actinopteri > Perciformes > Percidae > Sander > Sander lucioperca. The sequence continues at coordinate 703,080 of NC_050186.1, forward strand.
TGGTCAGCTTCACATGTAGGTTGATCAACAGAATATGTGGGGGGATGACTGGTGACCTGGATGTTGCTGAACTTCTCTTTAACATGGAACACATTAGGGCATGGCTCAAATAGAGTGGGGCGTTTCAGCTCTGTGGTGTTTGTGTGACAATCAATGTCAGAGGTTTGTGGACGTTACCTAGACACACGTTACCAACAATGACCCACCCCAGGTCCAACTTCTGTGCGTAGGGCAGGTTGTGAGTGCCGTTCACCTGTTTGCGGACTTTATGCACTCTGATAATGTCCCGTCCTAAGAGAAGCATAATGGGGGCTTGTGGGTCAATGTCTGGGATGAGGTGTGCCACTGACCGTGCATGATGATGATTGGAATTTCATCTCTGTTATTCGGGATGTCGTTACATTCTATGAGACTCAGTAGCGAGATGCAAACAGTTCCATCCAGAGATTCCACTTCATAGCCACTGGCTCTTCTTCCTGATGATTCCTTTACTCCAGCGCATGTTCTTAGTGTGTAAGGAGCGCTTGGACTTTGGTCACTGAACACTTCAAAGAACTGTGAAGGAGCCAGTGACCTATTGCTCTGCTCGTCGAGGATCGCATACAGTTTCACTGCCTTTTCTCTTTGGCCAGCTGGATACACTTTTACGAGGCATATTTTGGAGCAAGAACGGTCTGTTAGCTGTCCACCACAGACTTTTGTGCAGTTGTTAGTCACATGAGACTGGGAGTGAGACCGGGACTTTCCTGCTCCTCCCCGCCGTGCTCAGGAGCAGGGTCCACCTCTTGCATCCAGGGTGCGGGTCCATGGTGGAGTGCTGTGTTGTGTCTTTCGCTCTTACATTCAGAACACTGAATTTTGATTTTGCAGTTCTTTGCTATGTGAGATGTGGAAGAGCAGCACTTAAAGCACACATTGTTTTCTTTTACCAGTGTTTTGCGCTCTTCAATGGGTTTTTCTCTGAATGCACGACATTTACGCAGGGGGTGTGGCTTTTTATGCAGTAGGCATAGTTTATCGCTGTCGTGTCAGATGTTGCCCTGGGAGATACCTCTGTTTTGTGGACACGCTGTCTGTTTGGCTTCCAAGCCTCTTGGAAGCTTCTCGGTCCTAGAAGCCGTGTCTCCATGGGTGATGAAGCTGAAGCTTGGCTCATTCATGATGCCAGACTGCTGGCTGACAAAGTCTACAAAGTAGGCAAATGAAGGATATGGCACCCGGTTCTGCCGTTTAAAGGATGCACCTACCGATGCCCACTTCTCTTGCAGACGGAACGGGAGTTTCTGTACTATTGGGTTGACTCCTCTTGCCGTGTCTAGGAAAGAGAGGCCAGGCAAGTCTCCTTCAGCTTTGGCTGCCTGCAGTTCCATTAGTAGGTCGCTCAGCTTCATTAGCTTAGGCCCATCTCTGCTTGTTATTCTTGGAAAACTGTCAATGCGTTTGAACAGAGCATTTTCTATCGCTTCAGCTGAGCCATATGTTTGTTCAAGCCTGTCCCACACCATAGTCAGTCCCGCTTCTGGACGGTGGATGTGTATTGCTCTTATCTGTTCAACATGCTCTGCTGACTCCTTGCCAAGCCATTTTAGCAAAAGATCCATCTCCTCACTCGGTGTCAGGTTTAAACCACTGGTTGCATTCTGAAAGGAACGTTTCCATGCTCTGTAATTTTGAGGTTTGTCATTGAATTGGAGTAAGCCTGTAGCCACAAGCTCAAGGCGTGCTAGATATCTTACAAAGTCATTTATGTGTGAGCTGCCATTACTGGGGTTTGGTGACACAGGACGAGAACAGGGAGAAGGATGGCCATTGTAACTGTGAGGTCTGAAGTGGTACACAGGAGTAGTATGCTCGTCGTTGAACCCGATGTGTGGCGCATGCACACCTTCAACATGCCTGGTGAGTGGCTCATGAACATCCTGATCAGCATAGATATAGGCCTGCTGTGAGGTAAGATGAAGTGGAGCAGTATTATTTTGATGAGGAAGAAAAAGTCTGGCTTCAGGTTTTAGACATGGAGGTGGGATGTTGTAGCTAGGGCTTGGCGCTAACTTTGCCATGATGTTGCTGTCATCACATAACTGCAGTTCTGATGTTCTTTCTATGAATTGAGAAGTAACAAATTGTTCTGTGCGTTGTGAGGGCTCCAAAGGAACAGAGTCTATGTTCAGTTCACAACTGTGTTTTTCACCATTTATATCAACTGAAGCCTCAAGTGATTCTGCTTCAGCAATGGCTGCAACTGTCTCTTTTCTATGCTTAAGTATTTCCATAGATGCTTTCAACCTAGCCTTTTCCAGCCTTCACTTCATTCACTTCCTCTTTGGCGTAAAAAAGACGTGCTTTTGCTGCTTCGGCTCTGGCTCTTGCTTTCACTGCAGCTGACCCACACGATGATACACTGGATATTACTGGCGAAGCACGAGAGCGTGTTTTTAATGAGGATGCTACTAGATCCATGGATTGTTCTGCTTCTGTACCTCTGTTATGCAGACACTTCTCTGACGCTTCTGGCTCCATGGCACACTCCAGTAGTGTATCTCTGAGCAGACACTGCTTGGCTGGTCGTCCACTAACTGCGTGTGACGACGTAGCGGTTAGCCACCAGCTTACACTGCGTTATCTTGCCTGCTTGAGAGTCGTTGTTTCACTGTGCCGTCTTCGGTATTGCTCTATACACTGACAGCCAGCTAAACTCTCTCCTAACATCAAGACTCTGAAGACAGTCGTTCCCACGTCCACAGGTATATTGACGTTGCAAGGAAAGTGTGAAACTAGCGTTTAACATACAATATAGCCTATGTTCAGAATGTAATTTCATCAATTCAGATATTTCCTTTCTACCGTTACACAATATAATTCATAACTATTAAACTGATAGTAATTATGCTGTACAAAGACATTTTTGACATGTAAACAATATTACGTTCATTCATACGAGTGTAGCCCGTCTGTGACTTGTTGCCTAGCAACCATGCAACGTTAGTCACAGCACCAACGCCAGCGATCACGGACATTTCTAATTAAACTTAACACAAAATAACACTGACATCAAACTAATGATCTATGAACCTATGTAATTATTTAAAAACAATGAATGAATACATACCAACGATGCTACTCTAGGCATAAATGTAGGCGAATGTAACTGTAGTTGGCTTGCTACATTTACAACCATAAATCACTGAACCGTTCGTTTACTTCCTAGCTGAGAGTCTTAAAGTGACAGTAACGTAAATAGAGAACTCATTAAGACTTGAGGCAAATTAACTTCTAACTTTTAACAGCTTATTTATAACAAAACATACATTATTATTAAATCGTTTAATTTTGACCATATGGCCTTAGCAATAAACAAGCCGTTCTTTAATGTCACCAACTGTTGTTTAGTACCCTTTGTTTTCTTTTCTTTTTTTACTTTCTTAAAAAGTATTGGTTCAGGCACCGTTAATTATGTATGCGATTAATTTCGATTAATTAATCACAGAGTCTGTAATTAATTAGATTCATTTTTTTAATCGATTGACACCCCTACTTATAACACAACGTCGTTGAACCAAGGTTCGGCTGTGTGTTTGTGGTCTAGGGGAGGTTTCTGACACGACAGCAATTCACCACAACACGACAGCAAATCACAACACGACAGCAATTCACCACAACACAACAGCATTGGTGAGACTGAAATGGAAAGGGTAGGTACATAATGGCCACTGATCCTTGTCCTGATTGGTCGTGTGGCACATACAAGACTTTAGAACATTTAATGTTACTATCTGACCATATGGGCTGTAGAAGCTGCAGGACATAAGCATCTTTATTTCCCATTCACGTCCTTATTACCTGGTAATTAGAGACACAAAAGAACAGGACTGTACCGTAAAATGTAGTAAGATATAAAATGATTTCCCACTGTTAGATCTTATTAGGTTATTTGTACACCTACAACGAAAATGGCAAATTGATGCACATGTTTTCATATTAGTATACAGGTTAAATAATTTAAAGTGACACTAACCGCAAGTGTCAACAAGAATTATAACTAGCTAAATCGCTTTATGACTTCTTCTCTTAATCAAATTGTCTAATGTCTATTTTGATGCAATGTATGTCTTATTACGTCTTTTTAAAGAACTGTAAAGTGTGACCGAGATTCCTTGCTTTATTGTTACCCAGTACCCAATCAAATCATAAGATACATTTTGTTGCCCCTGGAAAGCTTCAGATAGAGAGAGAGAGAGCTCAGTAGGCTTTTACTGTACCACCATTAATACATAATCGTTTTGGCCTCCACAGAGCTTTCTTATGATGTATTAACCCGTTTTCTGTCACTTAAACAGCTTTACAGTAGTTTCTTAGCAGAAGTTCCTATACACATATGCAGGAAAGATGCATTTTGACCTCCCTCAGCTTCTTACGATGTGTTATCCCTGTTTCTGTTTAAAACAGCTTTACAGTAGTTTCTCAACAGAAGCTCCTACAAACATATCTCTAAGCAGGAACTGTGCGTTTTGGCCTCCACAGAGCTTCTTACGATGTTATCCCTGTTTCTAACACTTAAAGCTTTACAGTAGTTCTTAGCAGAAGTTTCTATACACATATCTTATGCTGCAGTAAAGATGCATTTTGGCTTCCACCAGCTTCTTATGATGTTATCCCTGTTTATGTCACTTAAACAGCTTTACAGTAGCTTCTCAACAGACGCTCCTACAAAAATGTTGAAATTCATTGATTTTTGTTTGTCGGCACCACAGAGCATATCAAAATGTGTAACCCTGAAACAGCTTTACAGTAGTTTCTCAACAGAAGTTCCTATACACGGAAAGATGCGTTTTGGCCTCCACAGAGCTTTCTTATGATGTTTTTAACCCGTTTTCTGTCACTTAAACAGCTTTACAGTAGTGTCTTAGCAGAAGCTCCTACACCATATCTCTATACAGAAAGATGCATTTTGGCATCTAACCAGCTTCTTATGTATCCCTGTTTCTGTCACTTAAACAGCTTTACAGTAGCTTCTCAACAGAAGTTCCTACAAACATGTTGAAATTAATTGTTTGTTTGTGGGCATAGTATGTTTTTAGGAGCTTCAGTTGAGAAACTACTGTAAAGCTGTTTAAGTGACAGAAACAGGGTTTACATATTGTTAGAAGCCTATGGATGCCAAAACGCATCTTTCCTGCATCCTACCAAAATTAATTGATTTTTTGTTTGTCGGCACCACAGAGCATATCAAAATGTGTAAACCCTGAAACAGCTTACAGTAGTTTCTCAACAGAAGTTCCTATGCACATATGCAGGAAAGATGCATTTTCCTCACTCAGCTATTACGATGTTATCCCTGTTTCTGTCACTTAAACAGTGTTAGTAGTTATTAGCAGAAGTTCCTATACACATATCTCATTGCAGTAAAGATGCATTTTGGCATCCAACCAGCTTCTTATGATAACCCTGTTTCTGTTACTTAAAACAGCTTACAGTAGCTTCTCAACAGAAGTTCCTACAACATGTTGAAATTAATTGATTTTTTGTTTGTGGGCATAGTATGTTCTTAGGAGCTTCTGTTGAGAAACTACTGTAAAGCGTTTAAGTGACAGAAACAGGGTTACATATTGTTAGAAGCCCTTGGATGCCAAAACGCATCTTTCCTGCATCCTACCAAAATAAATTGATTTTTTGTTTGTCGGCACCACAGAGCATATCAAAATGTGTAAACCCTGAAACAGCTTTACAGTAGTTTCTCAACAGACGTTCCTATACACATATGCAGGAAAGATGCGTTTTGGCCTCCACAGAGCTTTCTTATGATGTTTTAACCCGTTTTCTGTCACTTAAACAGCTTTACAGTAGTGTCTTAGCAGAAGCTCCTACAACCATATCTCTATACAGAAAGATGCATTTTGGCATCCAACCAGCTTCTTATGATAACCCTGTTTCTGTCACTTAAACAGCTTTACAGTAGCTTCTCAACAGAAGTTCCTACAAACATGTTGAAATTAATTGTTTTGTTTGTGGGCATAGTATGTTTTTAGGAGCTTCAGTTGAGAAACTACTGTAAAGCTGTTTAAGTGACAGAAACAGGGTTTACATATTGTTAGAAGCCCTATGGATGCCAAAACGCATCTTTCCTGCATCCTACCAAAATTAATTGATTTTTTGTTTGTCGGCACCACAGAGCATATCAAAATGTGTAAACCCTGAAACAGCTTTACAGTAGTTTCTCAACAGAAGTTCCTATACACATATGCAGGAAAGATGCGTTTTGGCCTCCACAGAGCTTTCTTATGATGTTTTAACCCGTTTTCTGTCATTTAAACAGCTTTACAGTAATTTCTCAACAGAAGCTCCTACAAACATATCTCTAAGCAGGAAATATGCGTTTTGGCATCCAACCAGCTTCTTATGATAACCCTGTTTCTGTCACTTAAACAGCTTTACAGTAGCTTCTCAACAGAAGTTCCTACAAACATGTTGAAATTAATTGATTTTTTGTTTGTGGGCATAGTATGTTTTTAGGAGCTTCTGTTGAGAAACTACTGTAAAGCTGTTTAAGTGACAGAAACAGGGTTTACATATTGTTAGAAGCCCTATGGATGCCAAAACGCATCTTTCCTGCATCCTACCAAAATAAATTGATTTTTTGTTTGTCGGCACCACAGAGCATATCAAAATGTGTAAACCCTGAAACAGCTTTACAGTAGTTTCTCAACAGACGTTCCTATACACATATGCAGGAAAGATGCGTTTTGGCCTCCACAGAGCTTTCTTATGATGTTTTAACCCGTTTTCTGTCATTTAAACAGCTTTACAGTAGTTTCTCAACAGAAGCTCCTACAAACATATCTCTAAGCAGGAAATATGCGTTTTGGCATCCAACCAGCTTCTTATGATAACCCTGTTTCTGTCACTTAAACAGCTTTACAGTAGCTTCTCAACAGAAGTTCCTACAAACATGTTGAAATTAATTGATTTTTTGTTTGTGGGCATAGTATGTTTTTAGGAGCTTCTGTTGAGAAACTACTGTAAAGCTGTTTAAGTGACAGAAACAGGGTTTACATATTGTTAGAAGCCCTATGGATGCCAAAACGCATCTTTCCTGCATCCTACCAAAATAAATTGATTTTTTGTTTGTCGGCACCACAGAGCATATCAAAATGTGTAAACCCTGAAACAGCTTTACAGTAGTTTCTCAACAGACGTTCCTATACACATATGCAGGAAAGATGCGTTTTGGCCTCCACAGAGCTTTCTTATGATGTTTTAACCCGTTTTCTGTCATTTAAACAGCTTTACAGTAGTTTCTCAACAGAAGCTCCTACAAACATATCTCTAAGCAGGAAATATGCGTTTTGGCATCCAACCAGCTTCTTATGATAACCCTGTTTCTGTCACTTAAACAGCTTTACAGTAGCTTCTCAACAGAAGTTCCTACAAACATGTTGAAATTAATTGATTTTTTGTTTGTGGGCATAGTATGTTTTTAGGAGCTTCTGTTGAGAAACTACTGTAAAGCTGTTTAAGTGACAGAAACAGGGTTTACATATTGTTAGAAGCCCTATGGATGCCAAAACGCATCTTTCCTGCATCCTACCAAAATAAATTGATTTTTTGTTTGTCGGCACCACAGAGCATATCAAAATGTGTAAACCCTGAAACAGCTTTACAGTAGTTTCTCAACAGACGTTCCTATACACATATGCAGGAAAGATGCGTTTTGGCCTCCACAGAGCTTTCTTATGATGTTTTAACCCGTTTTCTGTCATTTAAACAGCTTTACAGTAGTTTCTCAACAGAAGCTCCTTCAAACATATCTCTAAGCAGGAAATATGCGTTTTGGCATCCAACCAGCTTCTTATGATAACCCTGTTTCTGTCACTTAAACAGCTTTACAGTAGCTTCTCAACAGAAGTTCCTACAAACATGTTGAAATTAATTGATTTTTTGTTTGTGGGCATAGTATGTTTTTAGGAGCTTCTGTTGAGAAACTACTGTAAATCTGTTTAGTGACAGAAACAGGGTTTACACATTGTTAGAAGCCCTATGGATGCCAAAACGCATCTTTCCTGCATCCTACCAAAATAAATTGATTTTTTGTTTGTCGGCACCACAGAGCATATCAAAATGTGTAAACCCTGAAACAGCTTTACAGTAGTTTCTCAACAGACGTTCCTATACACATATGCAGGAAAGATGCGTTTTGGCCTCCACAGAGCTTTCTTATGATGTTTTAACCCGTTTTCTGTCATTTAAACAGCTTTACAGTAGTTTCTCAACAGAAGCTCCTACAAACATATCTCTAAGCAGGAAATATGCGTTTTGGCATCCAACCAGCTTCTTATGATAACCCTGTTTCTGTCACTTAAACAGCTTTACAGTAGCTTCTCAACAGAAGTTCCTACAAACATGTTGAAATTAATTGATTTTTTGTTTGTGGGCATAGTATGTTTTTAGGAGCTTCTGTTGAGAAACTACTGTAAAGCTGTTTAAGTGACAGAAACAGGGTTTACATATTGTTAGAAGCCCTATGGATGCCAAAACGCATCTTTCCTGCATCCTACCAAAATAAATTGATTTTTTGTTTGTCGGCACCACAGAGCATATCAAAATGTGTAAACCCTGAAACAGCTTTACAGTAGTTTCTCAACAGACGTTCCTATACACATATGCAGGAAAGATGCGTTTTGGCCTCCACAGAGCTTTCTTATGATGTTTTAACCCGTTTTCTGTCATTTAAACAGCTTTACAGTAGTTTCTCAACAGAAGCTCCTTCAAACATATCTCTAAGCAGGAAATATGCGTTGTGGCATTCAACCAGCTTCTTATGATAACCCTGTTTCTGTCACTTAAACAGCTTTACAGTAGCTTCTCAACAGAAGTTCCTACAAACATGTTGAAATTAATTGATTTTTTGTTTGTGGGCATAGTATGTTTTTAGGAGCTTCTATTGAGAAACTACTGTAAAGCTGTTTAAGTGACAGAAACAGGGTTTACATATTGTTAGAAGCCCTATGGATGCCAAAACGCATCTTTCCTGCATCCTACCAAAATAAATTGATTTTTTTTTTGTCGGCACCACAGAGCATATCAAAATGTGTAAACCCTGAAACAGCTTTACAGTAGTTTCTCAACAGACGTTCCTATACACATATGCAGGAAAGATGCGTTTTGGCCTCCACAGAGCTTTCTTATGATGTTTTAACCCGTTTTCTGTCATTTAAACAGCTTTACAGTAGTTTCTCAACAGAAGCTCCTTCAAACATATCTCTAAGCAGGAAATATGCGTTTTGGCATCCAACCAGCTTCTTATGATAACCCTGTTTCTGTCACTTAAACAGCTTTACAGTAGCTTCTCAACAGAAGTTCCTACAAACATGTTGAAATTAATTGATTTTTTGTTTGTGGGCATAGTATGTTTTTAGGAGCTTCTATTGAGAAACTACTGTAAAGCTGTTTAAGTGACAGAAACAGGGTTTACATATTGTTAGAAGCCCTATGGATGCCAAAACGCATCTTTCCTGCATCCTACCAAAATAAATTGATTTTTTTTTTGTCGGCACCACAGAGCATATCAAAATGTGTAAACCCTGAAACAGCTTTACAGTAGTTTCTCAACAGACGTTCCTATACACATATGCAGGAAAGATGCGTTTTGGCCTCCACAGAGCTTTCTTATGATGTTTTAACCCGTTTTCTGTCATTTAAACAGCTTTACAGTAGTTTCTCAACAGAAGCTCCTTCAAACATATCTCTAAGCAGGAAATATGCGTTTTGGCATCCAACCAGCTTCTTATGATAACCCTGTTTCTGTCACTTAAACAGCTTTACAGTAGCTTCTCAACAGAAGTTCCTACAAACATGTTGAAATTAATTGATTTTTGTTTGTGGGCATAGTATGTTTTTAGGAGCTTCTTTTGAGAAACTACTGTAAAGCTGTTTAAGTGACAGAAACAGGGTTTACATATTGTTAGAAGCCCTATGGATGCCAAAACGCATCTTTCCTGCATCCTACCAAAATAAATTGATTTTTTGTTTGTCGGCACCACAGAGCATATCAAAATGTGTAAACCCTGAAACAGCTTTACAGTAGTTTCTCAACAGACGTTCCTATACACATATGCAGGAAAGATGCGTTTTGGCCTCCACAGAGCTTTCTTATGATGTTTTAACCCGTTTTCTGTCATTTAAACAGCTTTACAGTAGTTTCTCAACAGAAGCTCCTACAAACATATCTCTAAGCAGGAAATATGCGTTTTGGCATCCAACCAGCTTCTTATGATAACCCTGTTTCTGTCACTTAAACAGCTTTACAGTAGCTTCTCAACAGAAGTTCCTACAAACATGTTGAAATTAATTGATTTTTTGTTTGTGGGCATAGTATGTTTTTAGGAGCTTCTGTTGAGAAACTACTGTAAAGCTGTTTAAGTGACAGAAACAGGGTTTACATATTGTTAGAAGCCCTATGGATGCCAAAACGCATCTTTCCTGCATCCTACCAAAATAAATTGATTTTTTGTTTGTCGGCACCACAGAGCATATCAAAATGTGTAAACCCTGAAACAGCTTTACAGTAGTTTCTCAACAGACGTTCCTATACACATATGCAGGAAAGATGCGTTTTGGCCTCCACAGAGCTTTCTTATGATGTTTTAACCCGTTTTCTGTCATTTAAACAGCTTTACAGTAGTTTCTCAATAGAAGCTCCTACAAACATATCTCTAAGCAGGAAATATGCGTTGTGGCATTCAACCAGCTTCTTATGATAACCCTGTTTCTGTCACTTAAACAGCTTTACAGTAGCTTCTCAACAGAAGTTCCTACAAACATGTTGAAATTAATTGATTTTTTGTTTGTGGGCATAGTATGTTTTAGGAGCTTCTATTGAGAAACTACTGTAAAGCTGTTTAAGTGACAGAAACAGGGTTTACATATTGTTAGAAGCCCTATGGATGCCAAAACGCATCTTTCCTGCATCCTACCAAAATAAATTGATTTTTTTTTTGTCGGCACCACAGAGCATATCAAAATGTGTAAACCCTGAAACAGCTTTACAGTAGTTTCTCAACAGACGTTCCTATACACATATGCAGGAAAGATGCGTTTTGGCCTCCACAGAGCTTTCTTATGATGTTTTAACCCGTTTTCTGTCATTTAAACAGCTTTACAGTAATTTCTCAACAGAAGCTCCTACAAACATATCTCTAAGCAGGAAATATGCGTTTTGGCATCCAACCAGCTTCTTATGATAACCCTGTTTCTGTCACTTAAACAGCTTTACAGTAGCTTCTCAACAGAAGTTCCTACAAACATGTTGAAATTAATTGATTTTTTGTTTGTGGGCATAGTATGTTTTTAGGAGCTTCTGTTGAGAAACTACTGTAAAGCTGTTTAAGTGACAGAAACAGGGTTTACATATTGTTAGAAGCCCTATGGATGCCAAAACGCATCTTTCCTGCATCCTACCAAAATAAATTGATTTTTTGTTTGTCGGCACCACAGAGCATATCAAAATGTGTAAACCCTGAAACAGCTTTACAGTAGTTTCTCAACAGAAGCTCCTACAAACATATCTCTAAGCAGGAACTGTGTCGTTTTGAGCCTCCACAGAGCTTCTTATGATGTTTTATAACCCGTTTTCTGTCACTTAAACAGCTTTACAGTAGCTTCTCAACAGAAGTTCCTACAAACATGTTGAAATTAATTGATTTTTTGTTTGTGGGCATAGTATGTTTTTAGGAGCTTCTGTTGAGAAACTACTGTAACAGAAACAGGGTTTACATATTGTTAGAAGCCCTATGGATGCCAAAACGCATCTTTCCTGCATCCTACCAAAATAAATTGATTTTTTGTTTGTCGGCACCACAGAGCATATCAAAATGTGTAAACCCTGAAACAGCTTTACAGTAGTTTCTCAACAGACGTTCCTATACACATATGCAGGAAAGATGCGTTTTGGCCTCCACAGAGCTTTCTTATGATGTTTTAACCCGTTTTCTGTCATTTAAACAGCTTTACAGTAGTTTCTCAACAGAAGCTCCTACAAACATATCTCTAAGCAGGAAATATGCGTTTTGGCATCCACCAGCTTCTTATGATGTTTTAACCCGTTTTCTGTCACTTAAACAGCTTTACAGTAGCTTCTCAACAGAAGTTCCTACAAACATGTTGAAATTAATTGATTTTTTGTTTGTGGGCATAGTATGTTTTTAGGAGCTTCTGTTGAGAAACTACTGTAAAGCTGTTTAAGTGACAGAAACAGGGTTTACATATTGTTAGAAGCCCTATGGATGCCAAAACGCATCTTTCCTGCATCCTACCAAAATAAATTGATTTTTTGTTTGTCGGCACCACAGAGCATATCAAAATGTGTAAACCCTGAAACAGCTTTACAGTAGTTTCTCAACAGACGTTCCTATACACATATGCAGGAAAGATGCGTTTTGGCCTCCACAGAGCTTTCTTATGATGTTTTAACCCGTTTTCTGTCATTTAAACAGCTTTACAGTAGTTTCTCAATAGAAGCTCCTACAAACATATCTCTAAGCAGGAAATATGCGTTGTGGCATTCAACCAGCTTCTTATGATAACCCTGTTTCTGTCACTTAAACAGCTTTACAGTAGCTTCTCAACAGAAGTTCCTACAAACATGTTGAAATTAATTGATTTTTTGTTTGTGGGCATAGTATGTTTTAGGAGCTTCTATTGAGAAACTACTGTAAAGCTGTTTAAGTGACAGAAACAGGGTTTACATATTGTTAGAAGCCCTATGGATGCCAAAACGCATCTTTCCTGCATCCTACCAAAATAAATTGATTTTTTTGTTTTGTCGGCACCACAGAGCATATCAAAATGTGTAAACCCTGAAACAGCTTTACAGTAGTTTCTCAACAGACGTTCCTATACACATATGCAGGAAAGATGCGTTTTGGCCTCCACAGAGCTTTCTTATGATGTTTTAACCCGTTTTCTGTCATTTAAACAGCTTTACAGTAGTTTCTCAACAGAAGCTCCTACAAACATATCTCTAAGCAGGAACTGTGCGTTTTGGCATCCAACCAGCTTCTTATGATAACCCTGTTTCTGTCACTTAAACAGCTTTACAGTAGCTTCTCAACAGAAGTTCCTACAAACATGTTGAAATTAATTGATTTTTTGTTTGTGGGCATAGTATGTTTTTAGGAGCTTCTATTGAGAAACTACTGTAAAGCTGTTTAAGTGACAGAAACAGGGTTTACATATTGTTAGAAGCCCTATGGATGCCAAAACGCATCTTTCCTGCATCCTACCAAAATAAATTGATTTTTTGTTTGTCGGCACCACAGAGCATATCAAAATGTGTAAACCCTGAAACAGCTTTACAGTAGTTTCTCAACAGACGTTCCTATACACATATGCAGGAAAGATGCGTTTTGGCCTCCACAGAGCTTTCTTATGATGTTTTAACCCGTTTTCTGTCATTTAAACAGCTTTACAGTAGTTTCTCAACAGAAGCTCCTTCAAACATATCTCTAAGCAGGAAATATGCGTTTTGGCATCCAACCAGCTTCTTATGATAACCCTGTTTCTGTCACTTAAACAGCTTTACAGTAGCTTCTCAACAGAAGTTCCTACAAACATGTTGAAATTAATTGATTTTTTGTTTGTGGGCATAGTATGTTTTTAGGAGCTTCTGTTGAGAAACTACTGTAAATCTGTTTAAGTGACAGAAACAGGGTTTACATATTGTTAGAAGCCCTATGGATGCCAAAACGCATCTTTCCTGCATCCTACCAAAATAAATTGATTTTTTGTTTGTCGGCACCACAGAGCATATCAAAATGTGTAAACCCTGAAACAGCTTTACAGTAGTTTCTCAACAGACGTTCCTATACACATATGCAGGAAAGATGCGTTTTGGCCTCCACAGAGCTTTCTTATGATGTTTTAACCCGTTTTCTGTCATTTAAACAGCTTTACAGTAGTTTCTCAACAGAAGCTCCTACAAACATATCTCTAAGCAGGAAATATGCGTTTTGGCATCCAACCAGCTTCTTATGATAACCCTGTTTCTGTCACTTAAACAGCTTTACAGTAGCTTCTCAACAGAAGTTCCTACAAACATGTTGAAATTAATTGATTTTTTGTTTGTGGGCATAGTATGTTTTTAGGAGCTTCTGTTGAGAAACTACTGTAACAGAAACAGGGTTTACATATTGTTAGAAGCCCTATGGATGCCAAAACGCATCTTTCCTGCATCCTACCAAAATAAATTGATTTTTTGTTTGTCGGCACCACAGAGCATATCAAAATGTGTAAACCCTGAAACAGCTTTACAGTAGTTTCTCAACAGACGTTCCTATACACATATGCAGGAAAGATGCGTTTTGGCCTCCACAGAGCTTTCTTATGATGTTTTAACCCGTTTTCTGTCATTTAAACAGCTTTACAGTAGTTTCTCAATAGAAGCTCCTACAAACATATCTCTAAGCAGGAAATATGCGTTGTGGCATTCAACCAGCTTCTTATGATAACCCTGTTTCTGTCACTTAAACAGCTTTACAGTAGCTTCTCAACAGAAGTTCCTACAAACATGTTGAAATTAATTGATTTTTTGTTTGTGGGCATAGTATGTTTTTAGGAGCTTCTATTGAGAAACTACTGTAAAGCTGTTTAAGTGACAGAAACAGGGTTTACATATTGTTAGAAGCCCTATGGATGCCAAAACGCATCTTTCCTGCATCCTACCAAAATAAATTGATTTTTTTTTTGTCGGCACCACAGAGCATATCAAAATGTGTAAACCCTGAAACAGCTTTACAGTAGTTTCTCAACAGACGTTCCTATACACATATGCAGGAAAGATGCGTTTTGGCCTCCACAGAGCTTTCTTATGATGTTTTAACCCGTTTTCTGTCATTTAAACAGCTTTACAGTAGTTTCTCAATAGAAGCTCCTACAAACATATCTCTAAGCAGGAAATATGCGTTGTGGCATTCAACCAGCTTCTTATGATAACCCTGTTTCTGTCACTTAAACAGCTTTACAGTAGCTTCTCAACAGAAGTTCCTACAAACATGTTGAAATTAATTGATTTTTTGTTTGTGGGCATAGTATGTTTTTAGGAGCTTCTATTGAGAAACTACTGTAAAGCTGTTTAAGTGACAGAAACAGGGTTTACATATTGTTAGAAGCCCTATGGATGCCAAAACGCATCTTTCCTGCATCCTACCAAAATAAATTGATTTTTTGTTTGTCGGCACCACAGAGCATATCAAAATGTGTAAACCCTGAAACAGCTTTACAGTAGTTTCTCAACAGACGTTCCTATACACATATGCAGGAAAGATGCGTTTTGGCCTCCACAGAGCTTTCTTATGATGTTTTAACCCGTTTTCTGTCATTTAAACAGCTTTACAGTAGTTTCTCAACAGAAGCTCCTTCAAACATATCTCTAAGCAGGAAATATGCGTTTTGGCATCCAACCAGCTTCTTATGATAACCCTGTTTCTGTCACTTAAACAGCTTTACAGTAGCTTCTCAACAGAAGTTCCTACAAACATGTTGAAATTAATTGATTTTTTGTTTGTGGGCATAGTATGTTTTTAGGAGCTTCTATTGAGAAACTACTGTAAAGCTGTTTAAGTGACAGAAACAGGGTTTACATATTGTTAGAAGCCCTATGGATGCCAAAACGCATCTTTCCTGCATCCTACCAAAATAAATTGATTTTTTGTTTGTCGGCACCACAGAGCATATCAAAATGTGTAAACCCTGAAACAGCTTTACAGTAGTTTCTCAACAGACGTTCCTATACACATATGCAGGAAAGATGCGTTTTGGCCTCCACAGAGCTTTCTTATGATGTTTTAACCCGTTTTCTGTCATTTAAACAGCTTTACAGTAGTTTCTCAACAGAAGCTCCTCAAACATATCTCTAAGCAGGAAATATGCGTTTTGGCATCCAACCAGCTTCTTATGATAACCCTGTTTCTGTCACTTAAACAGCTTTACAGTAGCTTCTCAACAGAAGTTCCTACAAACATGTTGAAATTAATTGATTTTTGTTTGTGGGCATAGTATGTTTTTAGGAGCTTCTGTTGAGAAACTACTGTAACAGAAACAGGGTTTACATATTGTTAGAAGCCCTATGGATGCCAAAACGCATCTTTCCTGCATCCTACCAAAATAAATTGATTTTTTGTTTGTCGGCACCACAGAGCATATCAAAATGTGTAAACCCTGAAACAGCTTTACAGTAGTTTCTCAACAGACGTTCCTATACACATATGCAGGAAAGATGCGTTTTGGCCTCCACAGAGCTTTCTTATGATGTTTTAACCCGTTTTCTGTCATTTAAACAGCTTTACAGTAGTTTCTCAATAGAAGCTCCTACAAACATATCTCTAAGCAGGAAATATGCGTTGTGGCATTCAACCAGCTTCTTATGATAACCCTGTTTCTGTCACTTAAACAGCTTTACAGTAGCTTCTCAACAGAAGTTCCTACAAACATGTTGAAATTAATTGATTTTTTGTTTGTGGGCATAGTATGTTTTTAGGAGCTTCTGTTGAGAAACTACTGTAAAGCTGTTTAAGTGACAGAAACAGGGTTTACATATTGTTAGAAGCCCTATGGATGCCAAAACGCATCTTTCCTGCATCCTACCAAAATAAATTGATTTTTTGTTTGTCGGCACCACAGAGCATATCAAAATGTGTAAACCCTGAAACAGCTTTACAGTAGTTTCTCAACAGACGTTCCTATACACATATGCAGGAAAGATGCGTTTTGGCCTCCACAGAGCTTTCTTATGATGTTTTAACCCGTTTTCTGTCATTTAAACAGCTTTACAGTAGTTTCTCAATAGAAGCTCCTACAAACATATCTCTAAGCAGGAAATATGCGTTGTGGCATTCAACCAGCTTCTTATGATAACCCTGTTTCTGTCACTTAAACAGCTTTACAGTAGCTTCTCAACAGAAGTTCCTACAAACATGTTGAAATTAATTGATTTTTGTTTGTGGGCATAGTATGTTTTTAGGAGCTTCTATTGAGAAACTACTGTAAAGCTGTTTAAGTGACAGAAACAGGGTTTACATATTGTTAGAAGCCCTATGGATGCCAAAACGCATCTTTCCTGCATCCTACCAAAATAAATTGATTTTTTTTTGTCGGCACCACAGAGCATATCAAAATGTGTAAACCCTGAAACAGCTTTACAGTAGTTTCTCAACAGACGTTCCTATACACATATGCAGGAAAGATGCGTTTTGGCCTCCACAGAGCTTTCTTATGATGTTTTAACCCGTTTTCTGTCATTTAAACAGCTTTACAGTAGTTTCTCAACAGAAGCTCCTTCAAACATATCTCTAAGCAGGAAATATGCGTTTTGGCATCCAACCAGCTTCTTATGATAACCCTGTTTCTGTCACTTAAACAGCTTTACAGTAGCTTCTCAACAGAAGTTCCTACAAACATGTTGAAATTAATTGATTTTTTGTTTGTGGGCATAGTATGTTTTTAGGAGCTTCTATTGAGAAACTACTGTAAAGCTGTTTAAGTGACAGAAACAGGGTTTACATATTGTTAGAAGCCCTATGGATGCCAAAACGCATCTTTCCTGCATCCTACCAAAATAAATTGATTTTTTGTTTGTCGGCACCACAGAGCATATCAAAATGTGTAAACCCTGAAACAGCTTTACAGTAGTTTCTCAACAGACGTTCCTATACACATATGCAGGAAAGATGCGTTTTGGCCTCCACAGAGCTTTCTTATGATGTTTTAACCCGTTTTCTGTCATTTAAACAGCTTTACAGTAGTTTCTCAACAGAAGCTCCTTCAAACATATCTCTAAGCAGGAAATATGCGTTTTGGCATCCAACCAGCTTCTTATGATAACCCTGTTTCTGTCACTTAAACAGCTTTACAGTAGCTTCTCAACAGAAGTTCCTACAAACATGTTGAAATTAATTGATTTTTTGTTTGTGGGCATAGTATGTTTTTAGGAGCTTCTGTTGAGAAACTACTGTAACAGAAACAGGGTTTACATATTGTTAGAAGCCCTATGGATGCCAAAACGCATCTTTCCTGCATCCTACCAAAATAAATTGATTTTTTGTTTGTCGGCACCACAGAGCATATCAAAATGTGTAAACCCTGAAACAGCTTTACAGTAGTTTCTCAACAGACGTTCCTATACACATATGCAGGAAAGATGCGTTTTGGCCTCCACAGAGCTTTCTTATGATGTTTTAACCCGTTTTCTGTCATTTAAACAGCTTTACAGTAGTTTCTCAATAGAAGCTCCTACAAACATATCTCTAAGCAGGAAATATGCGTTGTGGCATTCAACCAGCTTCTTATGATAACCCTGTTTCTGTCACTTAAACAGCTTTACAGTAGCTTCTCAACAGAAGTTCCTACAAACATGTTGAAATTAATTGATTTTTTGTTTGTGGGCATAGTATGTTTTTAGGAGCTTCTATTGAGAAACTACTGTAAAGCTGTTTAAGTGACAGAAACAGGGTTTACATATTGTTAGAAGCCCTATGGATGCCAAAACGCATCTTTCCTGCATCCTACCAAAATAAATTGATTTTTTTTTTGTCGGCACCACAGAGCATATCAAAATGTGTAAACCCTGAAACAGCTTTACAGTAGTTTCTCAACAGACGTTCCTATACACATATGCAGGAAAGATGCGTTTTGTCCTCCACAGAGCTTTCGTATGATGTTTTAACCCGTTTTCTGTCATTTAAACAGCTTTACAGTAGTTTCTCAACAGAAGTTCCTACAAACATATCTCTAAGCAGGAAATATGCGTTGTGGCATCCAACCAGCTTCTTATGATAACCCTGTTTCTGTCACTTAAACAGCTTTACAGTAGCTTCTCAACAGAAGTTCCTACAAACATGTTGAAATTAATTGATTTTTGTTTGTGGGCATAGTATGTTTTTAGGAGCTTCTATTGAGAAACTACTGTAAAGCTGTTTAAGTGACAGAAACAGGGTTTACATATTGTTAGAAGCCCTATGGATGCCAAAACGCATCTTTCCTGCATCCTACCAAAATAAATTGATTTTTTGTTTGTCGGCACCACAGAGCATATCAAAATGTGTAAACCCTGAAACAGCTTTACAGTAGTTTCTCAACAGACGTTCCTATACACATATGCAGGAAAGATGCGTTTTGGCCTCCACAGAGCTTTCTTATGATGTTTTAACCCGTTTTCTGTCATTTAAACAGCTTTACAGTAGTTTCTCAACAGAAGCTCCTTCAAACATATCTCTAAGCAGGAAATATGCGTTTTGGCATCCAACCAGCTTCTTATGATAACCCTGTTTCTGTCACTTAAACAGCTTTACAGTAGCTTCTCAACAGAAGTTCCTACAAACATGTTGAAATTAATTGATTTTTTGTTTGTGGGCATAGTATGTTTTTAGGAGCTTCTGTTGAGAAACTACTGTAAAGCTGTTTAAGTGACAGAAACAGGGTTTACATATTGTTAGAAGCCCTATGGATGCCAAAACGCATCTTTCCTGCATCCTACCAAAATAAATTGATTTTTTGTTTGTCGGCACCACAGAGCATATCAAAATGTGTAAACCCTGAAACAGCTTTACAGTAGTTTCTCAACAGACGTTCCTATACACATATGCAGGAAAGATGCGTTTTGGCCTCCACAGAGCTTTCTTATGATGTTTTAACCCGTTTTCTGTCATTTAAACAGCTTTACAGTAGTTTCTCAACAGAAGCTCCTTCAAACATATCTCTAAGCAGGAAATATGCGTTTTGGCATCCAACCAGCTTCTTATGATAACCCTGTTTCTGTCACTTAAACAGCTTTACAGTAGCTTCTCAACAGAAGTTCCTACAAACATGTTGAAATTAATTGATTTTTTGTTTGTGGGCATAGTATGTTTTTAGGAGCTTCTGTTGAGAAACTACTGTAAAGCTGTTTAAGTGACAGAAACAGGGTTTACATATTGTTAGAAACCCTATGGATGCCAAAACGCATCTTTCCTGCATCCTACCAAAATTAATTGATTTTTTGTTTGTCGGCACCACAGAGCATATCAAAATGTGTAAACCCTGAAACAGCTTTACAGTAGTTTCTCAACAGACGTTCCTATACACATATGCAGGAAAGATGCGTTTTGGCCTCCACAGAGCTTTCTTATGATGTTTTAACCCGTTTTCTGTCATTTAAACAGCTTTACAGTAATTTCTCAACAGAAGCTCCTACAAACATATCTCTAAGCAGGAAATATGCGTTTTTGCCTCCACAGAGCTTCTTATGATAACCCTGTTTCTGTCACTTAAACAGCTTTACAGTAGCTTCTCAACAGAAGTTCCTACAAACATGTTGAAATTAATTGATTTTTGTTTGTGGGCATAGTATGTTTTTAGGAGCTTCTGTTGAGAAACTACTGTAACAGAAACAGGGTTTACATATTGTTAGAAGCCCTATGGATGCCAAAACGCATCTTTCCTGCATCCTACCAAAATAAATTGATTTTTTGTTTGTCGGCACCACAGAGCATATCAAAATGTGTAAACCCTGAAACAGCTTTACAGTAGTTTCTCAACAGACGTTCCTATACACATATGCAGGAAAGATGCGTTTTGGCCTCCACAGAGCTTTCTTATGATGTTTTAACCCGTTTTCTGTCATTTAAACAGCTTTACAGTAGTTTCTCAATAGAAGCTCCTACAAACATATCTCTAAGCAGGAAATATGCGTTGTGGCATTCAACCAGCTTCTTATGATAACCCTGTTTCTGTCACTTAAACAGCTTTACAGTAGCTTCTCAACAGAAGTTCCTACAAACATGTTGAAATTAATTGATTTTTTGTTTGTGGGCATAGTATGTTTTTAGGAGCTTCTATTGAGAAACTACTGTAAAGCTGTTTAAGTGACAGAAACAGGGTTTACATATTGTTAGAAGCCCTATGGATGCCAAAACGCATCTTTCCTGCATCCTACCAAAATAAATTGATTTTTTTTTTGTCGGCACCACAGAGCATATCAAAATGTGTAAACCCTGAAACAGCTTTACAGTAGTTTCTCAACAGACGTTCCTATACACATATGCAGGAAAGATGCGTTTTGGCCTCCACAGAGCTTTCTTATGATGTTTTAACCCGTTTTCTGTCATTTAAACAGCTTTACAGTAGTTTCTCAACAGAAGCTCCTTCAAACATATCTCTAAGCAGGAAATATGCGTTTTGGCATCCAACCAGCTTCTTATGATAACCCTGTTTCTGTCACTTAAACAGCTTTACAGTAGCTTCTCAACAGAAGTTCCTACAAACATGTTGAAATTAATTGATTTTTTGTTTGTGGGCATAGTATGTTTTTAGGAGCTTCTATTGAGAAACTACTGTAAAGCTGTTTAAGTGACAGAAACAGGGTTTACATATTGTTAGAAGCCCTATGGATGCCAAAACGCATCTTTCCTGCATCCTACCAAAATAAATTGATTTTTTGTTTGTCGGCACCACAGAGCATATCAAAATGTGTAAACCCTGAAACAGCTTTACAGTAGTTTCTCAACAGACGTTCCTATACACATATGCAGGAAAGATGCGTTTTGGCCTCCACAGAGCTTTCTTATGATGTTTTAACCCGTTTTCTGTCATTTAAACAGCTTTACAGTAGTTTCTCAACAGAAGCTCCTTCAAACATATCTCTAAGCAGGAAATATGCGTTTTGGCATCCACCAGCTTCTTATGATAACCCTGTTTCTGTCACTTAAACAGCTTTACAGTAGCTTCTCAACAGAAGTTCCTACAAACATGTTGAAATTAATTGATTTTTTGTTTGTGGGCATAGTATGTTTTTAGGAGCTTCTGTTGAGAAATACTGTAAAGCTGTTAAGTGCAGAAACAGGGTTTACATATTGTTAGAAGCCCTATGGATGCCAAAACGCATCTTTCCTGCATCCTACCAAAATAAATTGATTTTTTGTTTGTCGGCACCACAGAGCATATCAAAATGTGTAAACCCTGAAACAGCTTTACAGTAGTTTCTCAACAGACGTTCCTATACACATATGCAGGAAAGATGCGTTTTGGCCTCCACAGAGCTTTCTTATGATGTTTTAACCCGTTTTCTGTCATTTAAACAGCTTTACAGTAGTTTCTCAACAGAAGCTCCTACAAACATATCTCTAAGCAGGAAATATGCGTTTTGGCATCCAACCAGCTTCTTATGATAACCCTGTTTCTGTCACTTAAACAGCTTTACAGTAGCTTCTCAACAGAAGTTCCTACAAACATGTTGAAATTAATTGATTTTTTGTTTGTGGGCATAGTATGTTTTAGGAGCTTCTGTTGAGAAACTACTGTAAAGCTGTTTAAGTGACAGAAACAGGGTTTACATATTGTTAGAAGCCCTATGGATGCCAAAACGCATCTTTCCTGCATCCTACCAAAATAAATTGATTTTTTGTTTGTCGGCACCACAGAGCATATCAAAATGTGTAAACCCTGAAACAGCTTTACAGTAGTTTCTCAACAGACGTTCCTATACACATATGCAGGAAAGATGCGTTTTGGCCTCCACAGAGCTTTCTTATGATGTTTTAACCCGTTTTCTGTCATTTAAACAGCTTTACAGTAGTTTCTCAACAGAAGCTCCTTCAAACATATCTCTAAGCAGGAAATATGCGTTTTGGCATCCAACCAGCTTCTTATGATAACCCTGTTTCTGTCACTTAAACAGCTTTACAGTAGCTTCTCAACAGAAGTTCCTACAAACATGTTGAAATTAATTGATTTTTTGTTTGTGGGCATAGTATGTTTTTAGGAGCTTCTGTTGAGAAACTACTGTAACAGAAACAGGGTTTACATATTGTTAGAAGCCCTATGGATGCCAAAACGCATCTTTCCTGCATCCTACCAAAATAAATTGATTTTTTGTTTGTCGGCACCACAGAGCATATCAAAATGTGTAAACCCTGAAACAGCTTTACAGTAGTTTCTCAACAGACGTTCCTATACACATATGCAGGAAAGATGCGTTTTGGCCTCCACAGAGCTTTCTTATGATGTTTTAACCCGTTTTCTGTCATTTAAACAGCTTTACAGTAGTTTCTCAATAGAAGCTCCTACAAACATATCTCTAAGCAGGAAATATGCGTTGTGGCATTCAACCAGCTTCTTATGATAACCCTGTTTCTGTCACTTAAACAGCTTTACAGTAGCTTCTCAACAGAAGTTCCTACAAACATGTTGAAATTAATTGATTTTTTGTTTGTGGGCATAGTATGTTTTTAGGAGCTTCTGTTGAGAAACTACTGTAAAGCTGTTTAAGTGACAGAAACAGGGTTTACATATTGTTAGAAGCCCTATGGATGCCAAAACGCATCTTTCCTGCATCCTACCAAAATAAATTGATTTTTTGTTTGTCGGCACCACAGAGCATATCAAAATGTGTAAACCCTGAAACAGCTTTACAGTAGTTTCTCAACAGACGTTCCTATACACATATGCAGGAAAGATGCGTTTTGGCCTCCACAGAGCTTTCTTATGATGTTTTAACCCGTTTTCTGTCATTTAAACAGCTTTACAGTAGTTTCTCAACAGAAGCTCCTTCAAACATATCTCTAAGCAGGAAATATGCGTTTTGGCATCCAACCAGCTTCTTATGATAACCCTGTTTCTGTCACTTAAACAGCTTTACAGTAGCTTCTCAACAGAAGTTCCTACAAACATGTTGAAATTAATTGATTTTTTGTTTGTGGGCATAGTATGTTTTTAGGAGCTTCTGTTGAGAAACTACTGTAACGAGTGCAAAACAGGGTTTACATATTGTTAGAAGCCCTATGGATGCCAAAACGCATCTTTCCTGCATCCTACCAAAATAAATTGATTTTTTGTTTGTCGGCACCACAGAGCATATCAAAATGTGTAAACCCTGAAACAGCTTTACAGTAGTTTCTCAACAGACGTTCCTATACACATATGCAGGAAAGATGCGTTTTGGCCTCCACAGAGCTTTCTTATGATGTTTTAACCCGTTTTCTGTCATTTAAACAGCTTTACAGTAGTTTCTCAACAGAAGCTCCTTCAAACATATCTCTAAGCAGGAAATATGCGTTTTGGCATCCAACCAGCTTCTTATGATAACCCTGTTTCTGTCACTTAAACAGCTTTACAGTAGCTTCTCAACAGAAGTTCCTACAAACATGTTGAAATTAATTGATTTTTTGTTTGTGGGCATAGTATGTTTTTAGGAGCTTCTGTTGAGAAACTACTGTAAAGCTGTTTAAGTGACAGAAACAGGGTTTACATATTGTTAGAAGCCCTATGGATGCCAAAACGCATCTTTCCTGCATCCTACCAAAATAAATTGATTTTTTGTTTGTCGGCACCACAGAGCATATCAAAATGTGTAAACCCTGAAACAGCTTTACAGTAGTTTCTCAACAGACGTTCCTATACACATATGCAGGAAAGATGCGTTTTGGCCTCCACAGAGCTTTCTTATGATGTTTTAACCCGTTTTCTGTCATTTAAACAGCTTTACAGTAGTTTCTCAACAGAAGCTCCTACAAACATATCTCTAAGCAGGAAATATGCGTTTGGCATCACCAGCTTCTTATGATGTAACCCTGTTTCTGTCACTTAAACAGCTTTACAGTAGCTTCTCAACAGAAGTTCCTACAAACATGTTGAAATTAATTGATTTTTTGTTTGTGGGCATAGTATGTTTTTAGGAGCTTCTATTGAGAAACTACTGTAAAGCTGTTTAAGTGACAGAAACAGGGTTTACATATTGTTAGAAGCCCTATGGATGCCAAAACGCATCTTTCCTGCATCCTACCAAAATAAATTGATTTTTTGTTTGTCGGCACCACAGAGCATATCAAAATGTGTAAACCCTGAAACAGCTTTACAGTAGTTTCTCAACAGACGTTCCTATACACATATGCAGGAAAGATGCGTTTTGGCCTCCACAGAGCTTTCTTATGATGTTTTAACCCGTTTTCTGTCATTTAAACAGCTTTACAGTAGTTTCTCACAGAAGCTCCTACAAACATATCTCTAAGCAGGAAATATGCGTTTTGGCATCCAACCAGCTTCTTATGATAACCCTGTTTCTGTCACTTAAACAGCTTTACAGTAGCTTCTCAACAGAAGTTCCTACAAACATGTTGAAATTAATTGATTTTTTGTTTGTGGGCATAGTATGTTTTAGGAGCTTCTGTTGAGAAACTACTGTAAAGCTGTTTAAGTGACAGAAACAGGGTTTACATATTGTTAGAAGCCCTATGGATGCCAAAACGCATCTTTCCTGCATCCTACCAAAATAAATTGATTTTTTGTTTGTCGGCACCACAGAGCATATCAAAATGTGTAAACCCTGAAACAGCTTTACAGTAGTTTCTCAACAGACGTTCCTATACACATATGCAGGAAAGATGCGTTTTGGCCTCCACAGAGCTTTCTTATGATGTTTTAACCCGTTTTCTGTCATTTAAACAGCTTTACAGTAGTTTCTCAACAGAAGCTCCTTCAAACATATCTCTAAGCAGGAAATATGCGTTTTGGCATCCAACCAGCTTCTTATGATAACCCTGTTTCTGTCACTTAAACAGCTTTACAGTAGCTTCTCAACAGAAGTTCCTACAAACATGTTGAAATTAATTGATTTTTGTTTGTGGGCATAGTATGTTTTTAGGAGCTTCTGTTGAGAAACTACTGTAACAGAAACAGGGTTTACATATTGTTAGAAGCCCTATGGATGCCAAAACGCATCTTTCCTGCATCCTACCAAAATAAATTGATTTTTTGTTTGTCGGCACCACAGAGCATATCAAAATGTGTAAACCCTGAAACAGCTTTACAGTAGTTTCTCAACAGACGTTCCTATACACATATGCAGGAAAGATGCGTTTTGGCCTCCACAGAGCTTTCTTATGATGTTTTAACCCGTTTTCTGTCATTTAAACAGCTTTACAGTAGTTTCTCAATAGAAGCTCCTACAAACATATCTCTAAGCAGGAAATATGCGTTGTGGCATTCAACCAGCTTCTTATGATAACCCTGTTTCTGTCACTTAAACAGCTTTACAGTAGCTTCTCAACAGAAGTTCCTACAAACATGTTGAAATTAATTGATTTTTTGTTTGTGGGCATAGTATGTTTTTAGGAGCTTCTGTTGAGAAACTACTGTAAAGCTGTTTAAGTGACAGAAACAGGGTTTACATATTGTTAGAAGCCCTATGGATGCCAAAACGCATCTTTCCTGCATCCTACCAAAATAAATTGATTTTTTGTTTGTCGGCACCACAGAGCATATCAAAATGTGTAAACCCTGAAACAGCTTTACAGTAGTTTCTCAACAGACGTTCCTATACACATATGCAGGAAAGATGCGTTTTGGCCTCCACAGAGCTTTCTTATGATGTTTTAACCCGTTTTCTGTCATTTAAACAGCTTTACAGTAGTTTCTCAACAGAAGCTCCTACAAACATATCTCTAAGCAGGAAATATGCGTTTTGGCATCCAACCAGCTTCTTATGATAACCCTGTTTCTGTCACTTAAACAGCTTTACAGTAGCTTCTCAACAGAAGTTCCTACAAACATGTTGAAATTAATTGATTTTTTGTTTGTGGGCATAGTATGTTTTTAGGAGCTTCTGTTGAGAAACTACTGTAACAGAAACAGGGTTTACATATTGTTAGAAGCCCTATGGATGCCAAAACGCATCTTTCCTGCATCCTACCAAAATAAATTGATTTTTTGTTTGTCGGCACCACAGAGCATATCAAAATGTGTAAACCCTGAAACAGCTTTACAGTAGTTTCTCAACAGACGTTCCTATACACATATGCAGGAAAGATGCGTTTTGGCCTCCACAGAGCTTTCTTATGATGTTTTAACCCGTTTTCTGTCATTTAAACAGCTTTACAGTAGTTTCTCAATAGAAGCTCCTACAAACATATCTCTAAGCAGGAAATATGCGTTGTGGCATTCAACCAGCTTCTTATGATAACCCTGTTTCTGTCACTTAAACAGCTTTACAGTAGCTTCTCTACAGAAGTTCCTACAAACATGTTGAAATTAATTGATTTTTTGTTTGTGGGCATAGTATGTCTTTAGGAGCTTCTATTGAGAAACTACTGTAAAGCTGTTTAAGTGACAGAAACAGGGTTTACATATTGTTAGAAGCCCTATGGATGCCAAAACGCATCTTTCCTGCATCCTACCAAAATAAATTGATTTTTTTTTTGTCGGCACCACAGAGCATATCAAAATGTGTAAACCCTGAAACAGCTTTACAGTTGTTTCTCAACAGACGTTCCTATACACATATGCAGGAAAGATGCGTTTTGGCCTCCACAGAGCTTTCTTATGATGTTTTAACCCGTTTTCTGTCATTTAAACAGCTTTACAGTAGTTTCTCAACAGAAGCTCCTTCAAACATATCTCTAAGCAGGAAATATGCGTTTTGGCATCCAACCAGCTTCTTATGATAACCCTGTTTCTGTCACTTAAACAGCTTTACAGTAGCTTCTCAACAGAAGTTCCTACAAACATGTTGAAATTAATTGATTTTTTGTTTGTGGGCATAGTATGTTTTTAGGAGCTTCTATTGAGAAACTACTGTAAAGCTGTTTAAGTGACAGAAACAGGGTTTACATATTGTTAGAAGCCCTATGGATGCCAAAACGCATCTTTCCTGCATCCTACCAAAATAAATTGATTTTTTGTTTGTCGGCACCACAGAGCATATCAAAATGTGTAAACCCTGAAACAGCTTTACAGTAGTTTCTCAACAGACGTTCCTATACACATATGCAGGAAAGATGCGTTTTGGCCTCCACAGAGCTTTCTTATGATGTTTTAACCCGTTTTCTGTCATTTAAACAGCTTTACAGTAGTTTCTCAACAGAAGCTCCTTCAAACATATCTCTAAGCAGGAAATATGCGTTTTGGCATCCAACCAGCTTCTTATGATAACCCTGTTTCTGTCACTTAAACAGCTTTACAGTAGCTTCTCAACAGAAGTTCCTACAAACATGTTGAAATTAATTGATTTTTTGTTTGTGGGCATAGTATGTTTTTAGGAGCTTCTGTTGAGAAACTACTGTAAAGCTGTAGTGACAGAAACAGGGTTTACATATTGTTAGAAGCCCTATGGATGCCAAAACGCATCTTTCCTGCATCCTACCAAAATAAATTGATTTTTTGTTTGTCGGCACCACAGAGCATATCAAAATGTGTAAACCCTGAAACAGCTTTACAGTAGTTTCTCAACAGACGTTCCTATACACATATGCAGGAAAGATGCGTTTTGGCCTCCACAGAGCTTTCTTATGATGTTTTAACCCGTTTTCTGTCATTTAAACAGCTTTACAGTAGTTTCTCAACAGAAGCTCCTACAAACATATCTCTAAGCAGGAACTGTGCGTTTTGGCCTCCACAGAGCTTTCTTATGATGTTTTAACCCGTTTTCTGTCACTTAAACAGCTTTACAGTAGCTTCTCAACAGAAGTTCCTACAAACATGTTGAAATTAATTGATTTTTTGTTTGTGGGCATAGTATGTTTTTAGGAGCTTCTGTTGAGAAACTACTGTAACAGAAACAGGGTTTACATATTGTTAGAAGCCCTATGGATGCCAAAACGCATCTTTCCTGCATCCTACCAAAATAAATTGATTTTTTGTTTGTCGGCACCACAGAGCATATCAAAATGTGTAAACCCTGAAACAGCTTTACAGTAGTTTCTCAACAGACGTTCCTATACACATATGCAGGAAAGATGCGTTTTGGCCTCCACAGAGCTTTCTTATGATGTTTTAACCCGTTTTCTGTCATTTAAACAGCTTTACAGTAGTTTCTCAACAGAAGCTCCTACAAACATATCTCTAAGCAGGAACTGTGCGTTTTGGCCTCCACAGAGCTTTCTTATGATGTTTTAACCCGTTTTCTGTCACTTAAACAGCTTTACAGTAGCTTCTCAACAGAAGTTCCTACAAACATGTTGAAATTAATTGATTTTTTGTTTGTGGGCATAGTATGTTTTTAGGAGCTTCTGTTGAGAAACTACTGTAACAGAAACAGGGTTTACATATTGTTAGAAGCCCTATGGATGCCAAAACGCATCTTTCCTGCATCCTACCAAAATAAATTGATTTTTTGTTTGTCGGCACCACAGAGCATATCAAAATGTGTAAACCCTGAAACAGCTTTACAGTAGTTTCTCAACAGACGTTCCTATACACATATGCAGGAAAGATGCGTTTTGGCCTCCACAGAGCTTTCTTATGATGTTTTAACCCGTTTTCTGTCATTTAAACAGCTTTACAGTAGTTTCTCAATAGAAGCTCCTACAAACATATCTCTAAGCAGGAAATATGCGTTGTGGCATTCAACCAGCTTCTTATGATAACCCTGTTTCTGTCACTTAAACAGCTTTACAGTAGCTTCTCAACAGAAGTTCCTACAAACATGTTGAAATTAATTGATTTTTTGTTTGTGGGCATAGTATGTTTTTAGGAGCTTCTATTGAGAAACTACTGTAAAGCTGTTTAAGTGACAGAAACAGGGTTTACATATTGTTAGAAGCCCTATGGATGCCAAAACGCATCTTTCCTGCATCCTACCAAAATAAATTGATTTTTTTTTTGTCGGCACCACAGAGCATATCAAAATGTGTAAACCCTGAAACAGCTTTACAGTAGTTTCTCAACAGACGTTCCTATACACATATGCAGGAAAGATGCGTTTTGGCCTCCACAGAGCTTTCTTATGATGTTTTAACCCGTTTTCTGTCATTTAAACAGCTTTACAGTAGTTTCTCAACAGAAGCTCCTTCAAACATATCTCTAAGCAGGAAATATGCGTTTTGGCATCCAACCAGCTTCTTATGATAACCCTGTTTCTGTCACTTAAACAGCTTTACAGTAGCTTCTCAACAGAAGTTCCTACAAACATGTTGAAATTAATTGATTTTTTGTTTGTGGGCATAGTATGTTTTTAGGAGCTTCTGTTGAGAAAGTACTGTAAAGCTGTTTAAGTTCCAGAAACAGGGTTTACATATTGTTAGAAGCCCTATGGATGCCAAAACGCATCTTTCCTGCATCCTACCAAAATAAATTGATTTTTTGTTTGTCGGCACCACAGAGCATATCAAAATGTGTAAACCCTGAAACAGCTTTACAGTAGTTTCTCAACAGACGTTCCTATACACATATGCAGGAAAGATGCGTTTTGGCCTCCACAGAGCTTTCTTATGATGTATTAACCCGTTTTCTGTCACTTAAACAGCTTTACAGTAGTTTCTTAGCAGAAGTTCCTATACACATATGCAGGAAAGATGCATTTTGACCTCCCTCAGCTTCTTACGATGTGTTATCCCTGTTTCTGTCATTTAAACAGCTTTACAGTAGTTTCTCAACAGAAGCTCCTACAAACATATCTCTAAGCAGGAACTGTGCGTTTTGGCCTCCACAGAGCTTCTTACGATGTGTTATCCCTGTTTCTAACACTTAAAGCTTTACAGTAGTTTCTTAGCAGAAGTTTCTATACACATATCTCTATGCTGCAGTAAAGATGCATTTTGGCTTCCACCCAGCTTCTTATGATGTGTTATCCCTGTTTATGTCACTTAAACAGCTTTACAGTAGCTTCTCAACAGACGCTCCTACAAAAATGTTGAAATTAATTGATTTTTTGTTTGTCGGCACCACAGAGCATATCAAAATGTGTAAACCCTGAAACAGCTTTACAGTAGTTTCTCAACAGAAGTTCCTATACACATATGCAGGAAAGATGCATTTTTTCCTCACTCAGCTTATTACGATGTGTTATCCCTGTTTCTGTCACTTAAACAGTGTTACAGTAGTTTATTAGCAGAAGTTCCTATACACATATCTCATTGCAGTAAAGATGCATTTTGGCATCCAACCAGCTTCTTATGATAACCCTGTTTCTGTCACTTAAACAGCTTTACAGTAGCTTCTCAACAGAAGTTCCTACAAACATGTTGAAATTAATTGATTTTTTGTTTGTGGGCATAGTATGTTCTTAGGAGCTTCTGTTGAGAAACTACTGTAAAGCTGTTTAAGTGACAGAAACAGGGTTTACATATTGTTAGAAGCCCTATGGATGCCAAAACGCATCTTTCCTGCATCCTACCAAAATAAATTGATTTTTTGTTTGTCGGCACCACAGAGCATATCAAAATGTGTAAACCCTGAAACAGCTTTACAGTAGTTTCTCAACAGACGTTCCTATACACATATGCAGGAAAGATGCGTTTTGGCCTCCACAGAGCTTTCTTATGATGTTTTAACCCGTTTTCTGTCATTTAAACAGCTTTACAGTAGTTTCTCAACAGAAGCTCCTACAAACATATCTCTAAGCAGGAACTGTGCGTTTTGGCCTCCACAGAGCTTTCTTATGATGTTTTAACCCGTTTTCTGTCACTTAAACAGCTTTACAGTAGCTTCTCAACAGAAGTTCCTACAAACATGTTGAAATTAATTGATTTTTTGTTTGTGGGCATAGTATGTTTTTAGGAGCTTCTGTTGAGAAACTACTGTAACAGAAACAGGGTTTACATATTGTTAGAAGCCCTATGGATGCCAAAACGCATCTTTCCTGCATCCTACCAAAATAAATTGATTTTTTGTTTGTCGGCACCACAGAGCATAGCAAAATGTGTAAACCCTGAAACAGCTTTACAGTAGTTTCTCAACAGAAGCTCCTACAAACATATCTCTAAGCAGGAACTGTGCGTTTTGGCCTCCACAGAGCTTTCTTATGATGTTTTAATCCGTTTTCTGTCACTTAAACAGCTTTACAGTAGTGTCTTAGCAGAAGCTCCTACAACCATATCTCTATACAGAAAGATGCATTTTGGCATCTAACCAGCTTCTTATGTTATCCCTGTTTCTGTCACTTAAACAGCTTTACAGTAGCTTCTCAACAGAAGTTCCTACAAACATGTTGAAATTAATTGATTTTTTGTTTGTGGGCATAGTATGTTTTTAGGAGCTTCTGTTGAGAAACTACTGTAAAGCTGTTTAAGTGACAGAAACAGGGTTTACATATTGTTAGAAGCCCTATGGATGCCAAAACGCATCTTTCCTGAATCCTACCAAAATTAATTGATTTTTTGTTTGTCGGCACCACAGAGCATATCAAACTGTGTAAACCCTGAAACAGCTTTACAGTAGTTTCTCAACAGAAGTTCCTATACACATATGCAGGAAAGATGCGTTTTGGCCTCCACAGAGCTTTCTTATGATGTTTTAACCCGTTTTCTGTCATTTAAACAGCTTTACAGTAGTTTCTCAATAGAAGCTCCTACAAACATATCTCTAAGCAGGAAATATGCGTTGTGGTATTCAACCAGCTTCTTATGATAACCCTGTTTCTGTCAGTTAAACAGCTTTACAGTAGCTTCTCAACAGAAGTTCCTACAAATATGTTGAAATTAATTAATTTGTTGTTTGTGGGCATAGTATGTTTTTAGGAGCTTCTGTTGAGAAACTACTGTAAAGTTGTTTAAGTGACAGAAACAGGGTTTACATATTGTTAGAAGCCCTATGGATGCCAAAACGCATCTTTCCTGCATCCTACCAAAATAAATTGATTTTTTGTTTGTCGGCACCACAGAGCATATCAAAATGTGTAAACCCTGAAACAGCTTTACAGTAGTTTCTCAACAGAAGCTCCTACAAACATATCTCTAAGCAGGAACTGTGCGTTTTGGCCTCCACAGAGCTTCTTACGATGTGTTATCCCTGTTTCTAACACTTAAAGCTTTACAGTAGTTTCTCAACAGAAGTTCCTATACACATATGCAGTAAAGATGCATTTTGGCCTCCACCCAGCTTCTTATGATGTGATAACCCTATTTCTGTCACTTAACTCTACAATAGTTTCTTAGCAGAAGTTCCTATACACAAATCTATGTGTATATCATATCATATGCGAAAATCGACTACTGTTTCAATCCTGTCTGCGCTCTGCAGCGGGCGGGGCTGTTGTTCAGTTCTCTATGCGACTGAAAAACACTCTCACACAGTTATTCACAGACATACGGTAGATGCAGGAGAAACAGGAGATAAGACGGTAATTAGACAATGACTTGACGATAGCTGCGCTCGTTATTCTAAGTGCAATAAAAAGTTAAAGGCCAATAAGTACTTTATCCAACAGTAAGTGAATGTGTGTCCAAACCAGGATGTGAAATTAGCTTTTTACAATGTGATCATTAACCAGCCAATGGCAGATATGTTCAAATTTAATTGAATTGTAAAGTATTATTTTGTGTCATAATTACGCTTTTTTATCTCATAAATATCACTTTTTATCTCATAATTATGACTTTTTATTAGGGATGCCCTGATTGATAGACTTCCAATCACTATTGGATGACTAAAAATGTGTGATCGGGCGCATCTTCAAGCCTTAGTCTTACTTAGTCTTCTTGGCCCCCTTGGCTCCCATGGATCTCCACCTCACTCTCCTCTTCGCTAAGGTCTTTACTTCTTGCCAGGAGGTCCCCATCTTGGACAGTTCATCAAGCATGGACCGCCTCCAGTTAGATTTAGCTTCCTCTTGCCTTTGGGATTATAGTCCAGAGCTTGTCTTGCTATGTTCCTCGGATCCTTTCTAAGTGTATGACTGATCTAGCCCCACTTTCTAGATTTGATTTCAGTGTGGATTTGCTCCTGGTTCATGCGTCTCCACAGGTCTACATTTGATAGCTTGTTGGGCCTCAGTATGTATCTGAGACAGTTTATGAACACTTGTTTAATGATGACAGTCTGACTGCAGCTGCCGTTTTAGGAAAAACACAGCAAAGTAGATATTGGTATGCTTTAATGAGCTCATTCCTTTTTAACCTGTCCTGCCTCGCAGGCGCTGAATACCTTGTTGTGCCAAACAGATTTTACAAGAGGGAGAGAGAGGCACGTTTTTATAAAGTACATGCTGGACAAAATAGTGGTTCAAAGGTGGTCTCCCAACACACCCAATGAAACCACAAACTGCATGTTGTGCACTGGATCTGAAAAAAATAATGGCATAGTTATTTTTACGTTACATTTGTAAATATACAGAATTTTGAATGTGCTTACGCAGCATCATGACCATCTTTATTTGTTCCTGGGCTTTGGCTTGCATTGCCACATGCGCTGCATAGCTCAGACAAGTTTTCTAACACATTACACAAATGTAAATAGTTTCTCAGACACATTAATGATGATACATTGACATAAAAAAACAAACAAACCTGAATCCGCTACCAGGCTGCAAGCTATTTCCCTTCTCAACTGAGTAGTTGCAGCCTCATCGGTACTGAAATCCACCAACTCATCATTAAGGACAAGCTCTGCAAGCTACAAAAGACCCAGTACAATTAGTAACAGTCAATAGCTCTATTCAACAAAGGGTCATTTGCATACATACCTTGCAGACCAATGCCCCACAGGATGTTGAATCCTACTGACGTGGATGATCAAGTTTATCACAAGTCCATCGCGATATGTGGAAATTCAGCCTTGGCACCGTAGTCACACCAGCCCACATTACCATACAGCCCCACACACGGCATTCACTAATTACATTTGTTTACAGATGTGAAATAATATAAGCAGTACCATATGTAACAGATTTTTAAACATTTAATGTAAGTAACTGGCAAACAATGCTTACTACTTTTTAAAGAGCACACGTTTATAACAAATCTGTTTATGCCTTTGTATGCTGTTACTGTCATTCTCTACAGTATGTTGTTCTTTGTTGTCACTGTCTGTTCGATTGTCCGTGTTTCTCTCTGTTCACACTGTACATATTGTCCGTTTGGTTCTCCATCTTTTCATCTGTTTTAACTCTCTAACTGCCATTTTAATGTTTTTATGGCTGTCTGTATACTTCAGGTTTTTCCTTGCTCAGAATTGGCCTTTGGGGGAACACATAAAGCAGGGGGCTTGGTCCTCCCCCAGGAAATTTTTGAGGGTAAAAGACTTTAATTCCTGCATTTTGATACATTTTGGGCACCAATTTATGGTAAAAATGTCTATATTTATGGCAAGGAAATCACAAAATTCTGGTGGCAGGTAACAATTTAAAATACAAAATATAATGGAATATTATTATATTCAATAGTCCAGTAAGGAGGCTTTCACGTCCGGGACATGGGCCAGACAGACAAAGTCCAGTTGTTTTATGGGCTTTATGTAACTTTTTTCCCCCAAAGAGCACGTTTTGCTCCCAAGTTGAAAAATGTAGGATCGACTTTCAGAGGCTACTGCTTTTACTGCTTAATTGTAGAATAACAAAATCATGTTATGGATACAAAACGTTATGTGTTTTCTACATTCTATTGATCAAAAATGATCAGTGATGGTGCATGGATTTTGAGACTACAGTGTAACAGACCAACACAGTTCATGCATACATGTGAACCGCGGATTAATTGCAGAGTTAAACCTACAAAGTGTAAAATGTGACACTATGTGAATAGGGCACAGCAGAAAGACAGCGCAGAACGACGCTGCTTGTTCAAGTTTGTCATGTGTAGGCTACTCCTCTTCGCATCAGGTTTAAAACCAACTGTACCAAAACACTGAATTAGACTACTTTTAACACGACAACGAGTCGAGAAATGAAACTTTTCAATTTAATACTGAATGCCGTCAGACGGCCGCGCGGACCGACAGTCAGAGCTCCGGCGAAGCTCTGCGCCCGTCAGCAGCGGCTTCACGCTGCTGCAGCCGGTCCTCCAGAACATCATGATCACTTGGAGAGTCCGGTACAGCCTGAACCCTGCAAACGGAGATCCCGTTGAAGGTGAAGTGCTTGATTTTGACTGAACGTCCCAATTTGAGTAACTTCTGATTGGGTTGGTCGGCCCATCTCGGGACCAGGCCGGCCGTTGCCGACTGGCCAAATGCTTAATAATAATAGATTTGTGTAGTTATATTATTACATATTGGTATTTAAAATATATTTAAGCATGTACATGAAAATAGTTGCATTTACCTCACTCTCTACCTGTCTTCCAGGGGCCAGATTCTGCAGGTCTCTCGCAAACTATTTATAGGGTCCTACCTTGCTCCACAGCACCCCTTGCTGTTTTCCAGACCAGATTTCTGCTATTACTGAGAATTAGAAGACAGTTATTTACCAAGCACTAATTTGGAATTAAATGCAACATCAGTTTCCAAAAGGTCAACCAAGGCCTGACGCAAATGACAGACATGTATACATATGGCTTTCAGTATGTTGTTGCTCAAAGTCATTTGCAATGAAACATATACTTACGTTCCTCTGGGGACTGGAGACTTGTGGACAACGTGCATGGTTGTGGACTCTGTGTTGAAATTGGGGAATCCTCAAGGGGCTAGGCTGCAGTGCTGGAGGAGGCGTGGAGGCAGCATTCCATTTAGCTGGTATTCTCAGCTGGGGTTCCACATGTCTTTTGAGGTTTTCATGTTTATCTTCTCAAATACATTTCCTTCTGTGTCAAGGTCAGCACTTTTCCCATCAATGTTAACAATGGTGTACGGACCCAATAAACCAGCTTCTAATTTGCCCCCCTTTCTTTGTTCCTACACATCTGACAGTTTGGAAGTTAATACCTCCTCGTTTCCAGCCAGTGCATTGACTTCCTCGTCAATTAGCTGTAACATTGGTGGAGATAAATGAACACAAGTACAGATTATAGCAGATACCATTATTGCCAAAGTAGTTCTATACTGCAGGAAAATGCCATTGTACCTGCCACTTGTCTGGAATTTCAGACGAGTAACAGACCTCCCTTCCATACATGAGGTAATTGG
Source organism: Sander lucioperca (assembly GCF_008315115.2). NCBI lineage: Eukaryota > Metazoa > Chordata > Actinopteri > Perciformes > Percidae > Sander > Sander lucioperca. The sequence goes on from NC_050186.1 coordinate 739,866, forward strand.
GGAGTGTTTTGTGGTGATTTGTTTTTTGGTGCGTAGACCAAATACGGTGGGCTTTATGTATTCGTCACAGTCATTTGGGTGGCCCCGCACCATTTTCTTCAAAGCCCTGATATTGGAAAATGAATAAAAGTTATTCACCATAATTACATACATAGTTATATCATATATAGAAATAAGTAAAAAAACATGATTCACACCTTGAATAGTGCCATTGAGCCTTTCCACCAAGCCATTGGTTTGTGGGTGGTATGGGGCACAGAGGCTTCTGGCAGTGCCAACCTGGCACACATGTCCATTTATAAAACTGTGCGTCGATTCTGAATTTTCGTACGCAAAAACAAAATTCTGATTCATAACACCTTGCGGCGCACACCAGTACGCACTCTTTTCATAAATATGGACGTGCTAAACCTTATGTGGTCCCTCACGAGCCTCATAGTCGTCCCATATTTGTCCTAATAAGTTCCATGTTAATCAATCAATGAATATTTCAGCCTTGAAAGGAGCCCTTGATCACCAGTCACGAAACGGAAAAATGGGGACAAAAACACGATTCAGTGATTGTGAGATCGAGGTGCTCCTAACAGAGGTAGAACAACAAAATCCTGTTTGGAGGCCTTAAAGAAGGTATTTTGAACCGAACAAAAAAATGACAGCGTACAACCGATGCTGTCAATAAAGTTAGTTCAGTTCCAAGAACCATTGATGAAGTAAAAAAGAAATGGTATGACTTAAAGCTGGACGCAAAGAAGCGCATCTGGCCTACAAACAAAGTGCAGTGCCAGAGGAAGTGGTTTGCAGGCACCGTCGGCTTCAGATGAGAGAGTCGCTGGTATTATTGGAGAAGTTGTATTGTCTGGGATTTTGCCTAAGGAGGATGACACCGATGCAGGTACGTTTTTTTGTTTGTTTGTTTTGTTGTTCTTATTAAGTCAATGTATTTAAAAATAAAGCCAACACCACAAATCACAACAGTCTATCTTAATCATTTTCTTGTATTTGTGATAGGAATTTGTGACACGCAGGCGGCCTGCAAGTGTTTGTTTTTTTTATTATTATTTTATTACATTTAAGATAACATTTCCATGTATGTCACTTCATGCCGGTAGATGACGCTTCAGTGCACTGCTTCACCGTAGTGGGTTGCCGTGGAGATGGTAGCTCGAGCGCTCAGAAAAAAACGTCCAGCGCTTGAGAAAGACATAATTTCTGTATCTCCACTTCTTTCCAACCCACAGTGCTATCCAGCCTGTGGCCTTGTACCTGCCCAGATACCCCTAGGTCTGAGGCCGGTAACAATTGGGGGCTAGTCCGGGATACAGCATCGAAAAGCGAGGTGAGCAGTCACTGCGACGGTGAGACCAGGTGTCCAAGCCTCAGGGAAGGCTGCTATTTGAGCGTCATCCAGAGAGCAACAGTCACCGGTGAGACGTCACGATGACTACAGTAACCCCACGGCGAATGTTGATCTTCCAGATCATTAAACAGCTTCCAGCGCTGAGTTCCAGTCAATTGCCGTCAATTGCCAGGTCAATTGAAGATGGCGGTGAACGCACTGAAGGCCTCAGTGAGCCAGAGCTCTATGACTTCTTCATCGACTACACCAGGAGCGAGAGGTTGAAGGCGATGGACGATGAAGGCATGGCTCAACTCCTCTCCCTCCAGGACCTGCTGCAGGAACTGACATCGACAGACTACGGGTCTAGTGGCGTTTGTGTTTCCACCGTTCACATGGACGGCACACTGACGCCTACACACCAACATCAGGAGATAGGTTCTGCAGTGCAGAACACAATTTTCAGGCACGAGCCTGAAAATTAGGTTCTGCAGTGCAGAACACAATTTTCAGGCACGAGCCTGAAAATTGTGTTCTGCACTGCGCCAGCCTGCAACCGTCTCCCTACACTGCTTTGTCTCAATATGAAAGAGTCGTGTGTTGAGCCAGGCCAGCGAGCCACATGTCCGCATCACATATGATTTGCACGTTAATTGAATGATATTGCTTTCGATTAATCAATTATGAGTAACTGATCACCGGTTAATGAGACAGCGTTTGCAGCACCTTGCTGCAGTTCCACTGTCTGCTTTCTCGTGTCATACTGGCTGTGTGTGGGGCTGCTGTCCCCCTCGACGGCAATGCGACGGGTCAGAACATGCCAACCGTAGTACATCTTTAAGACCCGAGTCCTCTACGATGCTGACAGGTCTGCAGTTTGATTTGGTTTCATCCACAGGTCGGCAAGTAGCACTCTCCAAAATACTGCTTTGCCTGAGTGGGTAGCATGCTAGCAGGTAGCATCACGTTAACTGAACTATTTGCTTAGCTCCGTAGGTGGTAGCTCAAGCTTGACGTGCTTCGGTGATATTTTAATTCGGCTTTACACAATGTGCATATGGCTTTCGACTTGTCTACGAGCCGTCCGAGCCGTCCGGGAGTTTTGGAAAATAAAAAGCTCCATTCAGAGTTATTGCTGCTGTCTTTCTCCATCATGCCGAGGAAGTGGCAGCTTGATGATAAATAACGGTGCAAAGGGTCAAAATAGTAGCCTGTTAGGCACGACGCAAAGCCGAGTGAAGTGTAAAATAAATTAATAAATGGCGGCATGCGATTAATGCGATTTAAAAAAAAAAAATTAATGCGTTAATGCTGACAACCCTAGTAAAAATACTTAAAGGTCCCATATGGTGAAAATGGGTTTTTATGGGATTCTGTGTTTCATATAGGCTCGGGGGTTTAAATTAAAAGCTGTGAAAATGTGAAATCGCTCACTGCCGCCATTTCTCCACCCCCCACAAAACTAGACCGCCTTCCAGCTAAACGGGCCAGTTAGAATTTGATGTATTTGCTACGTAGAAACCGGGTAACCAATGGGCCAATAAAAAAGTGGCAACAGAGTATTAGGAACCATCTCTACTGGACTGCATCATCATCCAAGACAGGCCCAGAGAAGGTGGCAAAGTGGACATCTGTCATCAATCGCATCCACAACATTCACACACACGAAGACCCCCTTTTTCCAAAGTGTGAGCACAGTGATGTCATAGATAAGAGGAGGTGGTTGAAGCCAGGTATACATTTATTCTTATTTTATTCCTTTGAAAAATATGAATGATGGTAATATAAAACCATTACATTTGGCATCTAAAGGCATTTTCTAAACAGTTTTAAAATAATTTCGTAGGATCAAAGGCTTCCTACAGACTGGAGAAGGTCCTTACAAACAAGAGGTTCATCAAGGGTGTGGAGAAACTAAGCCCTCACCACCAAACATCCTCTCTTGAGGCCTTCCACAGCGTTGTCATCCGCTTTGCACCAAAGAGTGTGGTTTACCCATTCATTGGGATGCTTTGCAGGTAATGCACATTATGCAAGTGATTATGCACAGCCAGCCATCATTATGACAGAAATACCCCTGTTACTGTAGTTTTGCTGGCCTACTTTCTGACCAGATTATTAAAATACGAAAAGTAAAAGTTTTGATCTGGGCCATTTCCTCAGGTAGCTTAGCACAGTGTGTAGACTTCTATTTCTTTGTACAATGTATTTAAGTAATAAAATACACAACATTGTTGTTGTTGCAGACTATCTCTCAGCATTCCACTTCAATGAGAATGCCAACCGGCCACAGTCAACAAGTGCTCTGGGAGGTCCTGCCTTTAAACTGGCCTTCCCTAAAGCGAAGAAAGGGGGATACAGCCTCAAACGAAGGAAAATTGAGCCGACATTCTGTAAGTAAATTATCACAACATGCAACATTAATTCAATTTTATTTTATTTATAATGTCAAAATCATAACAGAAGTTTTCTCAGGGTACTTCATGTAGAGCAGGACTAATAAACAGAGACCCATTGCTATTGAACATTACATGTTAATGAATAAATAAAAAATAATTCATTCATTCCACAGGCTATGTAAATGAACTCATCGCCCTCACATTTGAGAGTGTTGTCCCTGACCCAGCACCTTTTACTGAAGAGCTGCAGAAGATCACCATTCCAGAGGATCTTTGTGCTGAGTTCTCGGTGCCATCCATGGAAGAGGCCATTGCAGGATTTGTGTCACGCTTCAATCCAGCACAGGTCGAAAACCAGTGTCTGCATACTCTGTCCTTATTCGAAGGACGACGCATGAAGGGATAACAACCCTGACCCTTCGACCAAGAAACCCCCAGCACCAGCTGACAAAACTTCTGTAGGCCAAATACCTGTCTAACTGACATTTTGTTTAAACTTTTGCTGTCTTCAGTGAGGGGAGCCAGTCAGAGCTCAGGTGGACCGACAACCTCAACAACGGTAGTGCAAGAAGGAGCAACGGCAGAGGTACAGACTCCTTATTAACAGAAGAGCCGGTCCCAATAAATACATGTTTACATTGATCCAATTACAGGATAAAAATAATAGCAATGGGCCTTAAATGCAAGTAAATCTTTCTGTGTAAACATTTTGTTTTTAGTGAGGTGAGCCAGTCTGAGCTCAGCTGGACCGACAACCTCAACGACATTAGTGCAAGGAGGAGCAACAGCAGAGGTACAGTTAATTTAGCATAAAAATGGTTCAATTAAAAATACTGTCATGATTTAACTGTTATCTGTTTCCCCCAGATGATCACATTGCCAAGCTGCACCACTTTCTGCAGGAAGTTTTAGGAGAGAGCCGTTCACACCCTTATCCAGCCGCAGAGTGGTTCTGAAGCAGGCTATAATAGCTACAGTTCTTAACATTCTATTAGACTGCTATATACCCACTGCTATAAATATTAATATTTCTGTTATTACATTAGTTGTTATAATGTTAACTTGTTATTGTGGTTTCTTTTCATCTCTGTTCATTTAATTGTATTTTGTGTCTGTTAAGAGGCACAAAGGCACTCTTTATGATATGCCCCCAAAACTGCCGTTCTAGCTAAGTGGGAGCTCTCGGCATTAGCTGCAGCAACTCCAGTTAGCTAGCACCGATTCGGCTCGTTTTTTTTTGCTATCGACAGTACTCACATACTTATAGCGATCAAGATTAATGTAAAAATTGCCCGGAGTCCTCCTTTAATTTCATTATTGTAGTTTCTATGCAGCCCTTCTCTCTCTCTCTCTCTCTCTCTCTCTCTGTCCCCCCAACCGGCAGTGTCAGATGGCCGCCCACCAAGAGCCTGGTTCTGTCCGAGGTTTCTGCCTGTTAAAAGGAAGTTTTCCTCGCCACTGTCGCACAAAACGCTTGCTCTTGGGGGAATTGTTGGGTCTCTATAAAATTTTATTAAACATTTGTAAGCTTCTGTTGTCAATTGTTTCACTGCTGTGGCCCTCACACTTATTGGTGTTGTAAAACAGGAGTTATCTGGTTTAATTAATGTAGCATAATATAATTAAAACAGCTGTATATAAAAAAAATATATTATAAACGATTTGTTGGAGCACTTACTTTGTCATTACTCTGAGTCTCAGAGGCCCATAATCAGCCCTGTAAATATTCAGTGCAGACAGACAGGTTCCAGGCCTGGGTGGTCCACCATACAGTGGTGGGTCAGGTAGCTCGTCACATCTTCTTCTGACCTTTATAAAATATTACATAGACCGTTAAATTACATACGACAGTGATATTAACAAAAAGCAGGAAGCAAGGTAACCCAGTGATGCTGTGTCTTTGTGCTCTTTGACAACACTTGGCTTATTATTGCATCCTTTTTAATATAATTGATTGTTGATTGTTAAATGAAGAGTTAAATACAAATTTAGAGTGTGCTCACATGCAGGCTGTGTGCTATGCATGAGTACTTTATCCATGTAATATTTGGTGTTACCATCGGAGGTCACTAAAATGCAGTCCACAAAACCTTGGGAGCATTACGCACGATAACACGTGTGGTCAAAAGGTTGGAAATTCTTTATAAATCCCGAATTTTTCGAGGAATGTTGCGACGGCAAATTTCACCCTGCTTCACGCAACTTTTTCTTGCGTAACAGGTTTTATAAATGAGGCCCCAGGTTGATCTGGCAGTGGATATGAAAATGAATGTGATATGTTTTTTTCCCCAGTGATGTGCTGAACAAGACGACAGTGATATCAAATGTCTCTGAATTTGACTTACTTACAGTCATCACACTGTGCGATCTAACAAAGTAAAAACAATTGAGAACACTGGTGAAATATGTAGCCTAAGTATTTTATTTATTAATAATAATGCACTCACCCATTTTGTGATGTCTGCTTTCATCCCAGGCCAGTAATATTGTTGCAGGATAGCGTGCATAGTTTTATCCACTCCACAGTGAGCCCCGATGGCACTGGCTGAAACTCAACAAATACTTGTTGGCTTCCTGTGGAGTTAGAACCACTTTTGCCAGGTAATATAACTCCCCGTCTAGGGATTACATTGTATAAATATTGAAATGTTGACGTTTTACAATTCAGTAACGCAATTGAACAGTGCTGTTGTCTGATTTGCCTTATGAGTTGGTAACTCTCTGCCCTTCGCTTTATCACATAACGCTGCAATTTAGTGGCGTTACATGGGTACGTCTGTTTCTGTTTATAATCCAGAATCTCTTTAACTAGCCGAGTGTCTATGCTTACAATTGTCTACTAGGATATCAGCATCACCTGCCATTCTCCTTCTCATTATATAGTCGCTCTCCTGACAGATTGGTGATTAAATTGATTGATTGATTGACTGATTGATTGATTTATCCTCCTGACTACCAACTAAACACAATTAGGCTACATACCATGATTGTGGACATTAAGCTATAGCCTAAAAAATGTTGATAGAGAAATCACAACTAATATGTTGGGAATTGTTCTAACATACGCCGAAGGGAGGCTACTGTAAGGCGATTAATGCATATACAGATCAACTTTCTTTTTCGCCTTTTGCAATTGTACTGATTCGTTATGAATGCGTTTTTGGAAGTGGCTTGTATACAGGCTATGAATGTGGTTTCTCATGTTGGTGTTATATTTTGTCCACAAGTGGCGCACTTGGTTAAACCCAGAGAGAAACTCATATCACTAAAGATGAATAAGCCCATTAAAGAATATCAATATCTACTTTGTGTTATGGTTTTAGGTTATTTCTGTTACCTGTTTGTTCATTTCTGTTGCCTTTATTTGTTTTATTGTGTATTATTCCTGTGTTCTGTGTTGTCAAGTTTCTGTGTTTAGTTGTGATTTCAGGTTTTTGTTAGTGTTCCTGTTTCCTGTTTTATTTTGATGCTGTTTTCTGTCCTGTCATGTCTAGTTTTACTTTTTGCCTTTGTTGATTGTCCTGCCCCGCCCTGATGTGTTTCACCTGTCGTGTCACCTGTCCCTCATTTGTTCATTACCTCTTGTATTTAACCCCTGTGTTCCCTTTGTCTTTTGTCTGATTGTTTTGTGTCCTGGTGCCGTCTGTTTGTATCTCCTCCCGGTCAGTTTGTGTGTTCCTGTGTCTGTCTCGGCTCCCTGGATTCCCTGTTCTTGTTTTTTTTGTATTTTGGACCTTTTTGCCTGTGCCTTCAGGACCTCCTTCGTTGTTTGCTCTCCTCATTTTTTTGTTCATTAAACCTGTGTTTAACCATCGCCTGCCTGCCTGCCTGCCTCTCTCTGCGTTTGGGTCCTCTTTCCTCCGCCTCCCTGTAACACTTTGCTGCGTCGGAGTTTTATTTCAGAACAACTTTATCTGTTCAACAAACTTTAGCAGTTTGGATGGAATGATTCGATTAAAGACATTAAAATGCTTGGTTAATCAAGTAGATTAACACTGTATTACAAGCCTTTGTTTTGCAAATTCAGAGGTATACATTACTATATCCCATACCATATAGGCTACACAAAAGGAGAGAATTCTCTCCTTTTGTGTAGCCTATATAAATATTACACCATGCATTCAAACTGCGTTGTGTAATTCTTGAACCTGCACTTACACGTCTCTTTGTAGTTTTGCTTATTTAAGCTAATGTACTCTTGTATTGTAGGGTTTCACATAGTTATTCCGTCGTAAGCATAACGTTGTAGGCTATTGGAAACGTAAATGTAGGCATTTGAGCCATGTCAATAGAAATATTGCTTCTTTTCATAAATCCAAGGAACTTGTTATTGTAGCCTAGTTGTTTGAGAGCCTCGAGATCACGTTTCCAGCCCAGGGTAACAAGATGTTTTAGACCCATTGTTTCAGAATCTGTGTGCTGCCTGCTATAATTTATGACAAATCCTTGTACACGGATAGCGCAGAGGTGTAGCAGAAGGTTGGAGTGCATGATGTAGTTATGTTTTTAAACCTAAATCAAGGTAACCTGTTGTTTCGGAGGATTCGGATAAACAGTGATTCATGGCCTACTGGGTAAAAAGAAAAAACAGTCATGTCCAAGAGACTGATGTGATTAGTGTGATAGTGTAGTGGACAGTGACGTGGACTTGTCAGTTTTTATTTTTGCTGAGGAAGGTTTGAATCCAGTGCGACAAGGATCATCCTAATTACTTTTAAAACACATTTTTCCCGCTGAACAATGTTATAGTAATGCAGGGCTCAGATATTCAGTTCAGTTCAGTGTAGTTTTTATTTGAGTTGCGACATGCAAAGGCCAGTAAAATGCTTATGAATATGTAGCGAATCTGTTGATGTGGGTAGGTTGATATGTTTACATGGCATCTGGACAGGCTTGGAAACCAGTAGGTGGAAAAACCAGAAGGCACATAGCACCGGCCAGAGGCATCGAGCAACACCGATGGTCTCCATAGCAGGCGAGCGAAGCTGTGTCGAGTATTACAATCTGTACCAATGTATCCCGGTGGTACACGTGTGCGGTAGTTTGAATGCACATAATTGTTGTTCTAAAATTTCCTTCGGGATGAATAAATCTATCAATCTATCTGTCTATCTAAAAGTGTTCTGCTGAGAAGAGAGTAGCGAAATTCAAGATGGCTGACGGTCGTTTTGGTTCGGAAATTTTCGGAGAATGCAGACAGTCCAACCCCCTATGGGCTGGTTGAAAAAATGCGGAAGTAACTACTACTACTGGCTGTAGTCCATTGCCTCTGGGCAAAAATGCCTCCGATGACGGAAAACGACGATTTTTGCGTCATCAGAGGCTTTTTTCCAGACCCACAATACAGAGATCTCTCCTCTCAGGGGGACATGAGGGAGAGAAGCACGGTCATTCAAAAATACTACCGTGTTTCTACTGATACAAAGCTTAACGCTAAATCGGTGAATTATCCCTTTAAGTGCCTGTTCTTTGGCCTGATGCCCTTTGCTTTTAACATGCCTGTTATATCAGTCACAGGCATGTGGCAAGTCACACCTTGAAGGGCACATGAATTCTCGTGTCTGCAAACAGAGCACCAATAATAGGAGCTGGTAGTGCCTTTGGTCAGTGTTGTGCCTGAACGCGTTCATTGAACGATAGTTCATGAACTCGTTCATAGTTTGGGCGAACGTGAACTGAACATACTGTATTACTGCCTGATGAACGTTACTGTGAACTCGTTCATTCTGGTGTCTGTGAAAGGCACGCTCTCTCAGTTCAATAGGGTGCCAGATTTCTATAGAGCCTTCCAGGCGAAAACCCAGCTAAAACACACCGTAAACAGGTCTTAATATGTAGCGGAAAAAAACACCCAATCTGTCGCACCGCCGCATGCGCCATCAAAACAAAAAGCAGCATGTGCATAGCATGTAGGCGATGAAGCAGCAAGGAGGCGTTGTATGATATTATTTAAACGAGTTTTATGACAAGGTCAGCGAAGATGGGAAAAATCTTACATTTCTGTGCAAACTTTGTCCTCCGGCTTTCAAAAAGAAAATCCGCACTTCAGTCACATCCACAGCAACCCTGAAACGGCACATTGAACTGAAGCAACATATGGAAACATAACTTTTAACTACTTCATTTTTGGAACTGTGAACTTAGTTCAAAATGTTGAAGTATAAACTATGAACTGAACTAGTTCATTTCAAAATTTGTGAACTGAACTTTGAACTAGTTCATGCAGTAAGTGAACTTTCCCAACACTGCTGTTGGTGATAAAAGGCATTTAGTTGACCACTCATTTTTGAAAGTAGAGCTTTAAGTGGATGCTCCACTTAAAGCTTTCCTCTTCCCTGTCCTGTCCACTGACTCTTCCACTCTCCCGTATGCTCTCTTCCACTGTCTCCTGTGTGCTCTATTCCAATGTCTCCTGTGTGCTGTCTTCCAATGTCTCCTGTATGCTCTCTTCCACTGTCTCCTTTATGCTCTCTTCCAATGTCTCCAGTATGCTCTCTTCCAATGTCTTCTGTGTGCTCTCTTCCAATGTCTCCTGTATGCTCTCTTCCACTATCTCCTGTATGCTCTCTTCTACTGTTTCTGAGCAAGACAAAAACAACAAGCTCATCAAGAAAAAAACAACTGCATTGTGGTCCTTTAACCCATCAAATCTGACATTACAAAAAAATAAAAAGGTGATGAAATGCGTACATATTTTGCTGTTAGGTTGCCATCTGCTGGACACTGCCATTATGCGTGTACACATATTTTCCACGCCTTCATGGTCTATGCTCTTTGTAACCTTGGTTAGTTAAACTATTATTTATTTATTTATATTATTATATATATTATTTCTAATCTGTTCTAAAAATTTAGCTGTATATAATGTATTTGTGTTCTAAATGTGTCTCTCTAATTTAAAATTATAGATGTATTATTTTTCGTTGAGAAGAAAGCACCAAAGGTAGCTTCTCCTAAACTTAATTTTTTTTAAAAAACATTTTTTCATAAAGAACTCCTAGCGGCCCATTGGTTAATTTTTTTATTGGCACTGGCCTGACCCAATCAAATCCAAGAACCCCCTTCCCCACTCCGGGCCGCAAATTTACGAATCCCACTATGGCCACGCCTCCCGGCCCTGAGACACGAGCTGTGATAGTTATGCTGGAAGTTTAGCAGCCACGTTAAAATGGACGAACGACCACCAAAGGGCAAGGGAGGTGCCGAGAAATTACGGGAGAAAAAGAATAAGAATCTACAGGCGGATTCCTCAAAATGTGCCAACATTTCTGACATGTTTGGGGCTGTAGTAGCTGCTTCAACATCAGGCTGGTTGATTGGTGGCTGGCTATACAGAGAAGCAGAAACAACATCATGACAGGGAAGAAGCCGATCAGGAGGTGACCATGACAGGGCCAGGGGAGCGAGTGAGGAAAAGATGGAAGAGAGAGTAGATGACGATGTGGTAAGGAGTAGGCAAATTAACAGGGACTCTCAGGAAGGGAGGGAGGCTGTGTGTGTGTGTGTGTGTGTGTGTGTGTGTGTGTGTGTGTGTGTGTGTGTGTGTGTGTGTGTGTGTGTGCCCCTCATGTCATAACGACAACAAGCAGTTTGGCTGTAACATTAAAGTTAGTGGCTGTCAAGTAACCTAACTGTTTAAGCTTATATTGAAAATGCTAGCAGTTGGCCTGTTGGGTAGCTGAAAAGTCTGTGTGATCTATAAAATCAGTGTTGATACAAGCATCAGTGTTCCTTGAATTGCTTAATTAGGTTCTCTTGTATTGGTGCTCTTCTCCAGGGCATATACTACTCTCAGCTTTATTGTAGCTTTTGGGAAGGGTTATGGTTATGGTTATTGTATTCAGCAGACACTTTTGTCCAAAGCGACAAAATATGAATCTTACAATAGTTAAAATGAACAGAAAACAGTTTTTAAAGTTGCTAAGCCAATATTAAGCAAAATAGTAATAATAACAATAATGGCAATACCATATCAAATATCAATAATAAAAAATGAACAAATACCATAAATATACAAATCATAACTCTAAGAATTAATAAATTATTTAAGTGTAAGATCAACATAAGTCTTGAGACCCCTCCTGAAGGATCCAAAACTATCACATGAATGCAGAACACTAGGCAACTCATATCAGAGAATGCACGCATATTTTAAGAGGACTGTCTGCAGGGAATGTGTCTGACCAATCATGGAGGGTGTGGACCGCCTGGGCCAAAAATGCCAGGGCCGATTTTTTGTCCCAGTCCAGCCCTGGGGCCTGTTTCACAAAAGCAGAATATATATATCCAGGATAACTGATAAAGCGAGGCTTGACCTAGTCTAATCTGTGCATCCTGGCTTGGTGCGTTTCACGAAGGCCAAGCCAGGCTGAGGAGGAGCGACTAGGTTGAGCCAGGCTGAAGTAATTCAGATAGATGCGCGTCCACGGCTTTCCTCAAAAGACCGCGAGGTCGATCACAGATTTACTGATGCCAAAATGGAGAATACGCATTGTTCATACTTTATACAGAGTGAGCAGCAGCTTCTTGTGGAAGTATGATGACGTGAAACACATTATTTTTATAAAAAGAAAAGAAACACGGCCGCTGTAATGAAACAGTGAGAGAAAGCGTAGCAGACGATCACGGACCGACTGAATGCGTAAATAGCCTAAATATATACATTAACTGACCACTGCTCTGAACTGAAACCGTCATAATAAAAATAAAGTAAGCAGAAGATAATGTTACTCAGGAAATTTACCATGAAGATCAATTTTCTACAACGCTAGAGTATGATGCGTAAATATCTCTTTCACTCTGTTCCTCCCTCTCTCTCATGGGCTAAAATATAAATTTCCTAAGTCATATTAACTTCCACTGTTCGCTTTTAATGCAAAGTGTACAACTGTTCGTTTTTGCAAATGACAAGGGACTCATTGAATGGTTTCAGTTAAGAGCAGTAGTTCATAAATGTATATTTTTAGACTATCATTCAGTCGGTCCACTATTATCTGCCACGCTTTTTCTCGCGTTTTTTTATTTTTTTTTTTATAGAGGACGAGTTTCCTTCTCTACATATTATATTCCTTGCACCCTTGTATATATGGACATAGAAAATAAAGACACTGAAGAAATTGGACTCTAAAATCTAACTATAAAGATAATTAAATGAGATTAAAATTAAATGATACATTCCAAGCACACTGTAAACATGAATGGAACAGAGTATATTCATCAGTTATTCCCCCCCCCCCCCAGCTAAATAAGGTCAAAAACCATTGAGGTGTCCTCCCCCTATTGTTACATGAATGTACAGTAGCCTACATCACTAGATAGTTACTGGCCCAGTAAACTAAGAATATAATTTGGGAGGATTGTACAATTAGGATATGTTCTTTAAATTGTACAATCCTCCCAAATTATAGTCCCAGTTTACTGGACAACACAATTTGTGTGCTAAGAATGCCAAATACAATGCACATGGAAGCGGAACAAACATGATCCTTATTGTTAAAGAATTAAAAAAAAAATAATAATCAACTAAAATAATTCGAGGTGCATTGGTCAACTATAGAAATGTACAGCATTGTATGTATTGACCTAGTAACAGACTTCATTTAAAACACATTTGAAATTGTATCAGGCTTTTCTAATTATCTCAACAACTGTCATAATATATTAATCATACTTCTAACAACAATATGAACAGCAGTCTTCATACAGCAATATAACAGTAACAATGACTGTCACATGAATAATTATAATTTAAAACTTTAAATAATAACAGTACTTAAATGAACAGCATTATGCACCTGTTGTATTTTAATCCAGGCTGATAACAATAGGGTAAAACCACTGCTGGGTGATCAGAAAAGGCTCCAGGATTAATAAATCCTGGCTGTTAGCCTGGTTAGCCCAGGCTAGCTGCACAGAATAAATCTCCATGGTGATTTATGTGCCTCCACTTTCGTGAAACCGAGTCAAGGCTTAAATCATCCAGGATAACTGATAAATCCCGGCTTAATCCCTTATCTTGGTTTTGTGAAACATGCCCCTGGTCTGAAGCCTGTGTTTATGTGCTTTATGAATCTTGTGTTGTTATGTATTGGTGCAGGCTAATTAGGTGCATGCAGGGCTTCATGCAGTAAGAGGGGGAGGGTGTAACCGTGGTTAGTTAAAGCCCAGGTTATTTCTAATCTGTTCTAAGAATTTAGCTGTATATAATGTCTTTGTGTTCTAAATGTGTCTCTCTAATTTAAAATTATAGATGTATTATTATTTTTCCATGAGAAGAAAGCACCAAAGGTAGCTTCTCCTAAACTTAATTCAAATTACAACTTGTATATGTGTTACTGTACCTTTTAATTGAAGCGGCAGTCGTTAGGTTGTTTTCAGCGTGCAAAACGATAGGAGTGGTCATCTTACCTGGGTACCATTCTCTGCGCATTCCCCTCGACTGATGCATGGTGTGTGTAGATAAAAAAAAGTAAGTCAGAAGTCAGAAAACTGACAGATAAGTTGAACACGGATGTAGAAGAGGCGATTGACGAGCTGCGACTTCAAGTAGGATGCTGTAGAACTGTTTAGAGTTGTAGACAATCAATTTCCCGGTGAGTAATGATCACTATGCTACGTTAGCATGCTGACTCGCTAGCAAAGTGTTACACGCAGTTAGAAACGTAAAGACGACCCTGGTACTCTCACTAAAACCAGTCGGGATAAACTTTAATGTCTGAAGCCTGTGTTATGTGCTTTATGAATCTTGTGTTGTTATTCAAATTATTACTGTGTGTGAAATGCTTGATAACTGCTTGGTGCAGGCTAATTAGGTTGTGCTAGTGTTAGGCCAACAGAAATTTCATGCAGCTAAGCTTATGAGTATGTTGAATTCTTGGGGTGATGTAAAATTAATGTAAATAGGTTACAGTATGAGCTGTATATTAGGAAACACTATTTTGAAACGTTCATATGAATTATGATGGTTATTAAGCATTCATGCAAAACGAAGTCAAATGGACACTGTACATTTATTTAAGAATATCTAAATGGACCTTATGTGGACTAGATGAATAATTATCTTGCCTGGCTGTGTAGGCTGTTTTTTTTTTTTAGAGTCCTTCAATTGGGTCCTCAGTCCTCGGTTCCTCTACCATCTTCTGCTGTCATCCATCTGCATCTCCATCCTTGTTGCTACTCACCTTCGGAAAAGGGGTCATCCACGTCACATCTCCATATCTTTCCCATTGCAATACTCACTTTGGACATTCACTGTGGAAGAGGGTGGTAGGACTTTGAGTACATTCGTATTTTCCCTCATTTTTATATATATTTTTTTATTATTCATTTGAACTTTCGGGACAATTTTTCTTTTCATGCCTGAGATCTCTGAGTTTTTTATTTTGGTTAAAAATATAAAATCGACAAAGGTACTTAAAAGGACTGTGTATTGTGAATCCAACTTTGAGTTGATGTATAGGTACTGAAGTATTATAATGCAGTATTCACTTTAATTGTTGAGAAACTGTGCTGTGAAGAATTTAGGACTTACTGGGTTCAATATACCTCCTTTAAAATTGTCAGTCTGTTGTCGTGTGTGTTATTTGGGGTAGATATTGCAGGTCTAATTCAACAATTAAGCAGGTAAAGCTAAGCAGTCTCCTCATCGGATCTAGAATTAAAGTCAACCCTGATTTTCCTATTTGATATTTAGCACTGTCTTCAGGTGACAGGTGTGCAGGCAGGGGTTACACTCTCTTCCACTGTCTCCTGTATGCTCTCTACGAGTGTCTCTTGTGTGCTCTCTTCCACTGTCTCCTTTATGCTCTCTTCCACTGTCTCCTGTATGCTCTCTTCCACTGTCTCCTGTATGCTCTCTTCCAATGTCTCCTGTGTGCTTTCTTCCACTGTCTCCTATATGCTCTCTTCCAATGTCTTCTTTGTGCTCTCTTCCAATGTCTCCTGTATGCTCTCTTTCACTGTCTCCTGTGTGCTCTCTTCCACTGTATCCTGTATGCTCTCTTCCACTGTCTCCTGTATGCGCTCTTCCAATGTCTCCTGTGTGCTCTCTTCCACTATCTCCTTTGTGCTCTCTTCCAATGTCTCCTGTGTGCTCTCTTTCACTGTCTCCTGTATGCTCTCTTCCAATGTCTCCTGTATGCTCTCTTCTAATATCTCTTGTATGCTCTCTTCCACTGTCCCTCCTACTGTCTCCCTTGGTGTCTTCTCCACCATCTCTGCCACCACCTTTTCCAATGTCTCCTCCTCTTATCTGGCAACCTTTTTAGGGGGTTTACCTTTGGGTGCCCAGAACGAAAAAATATTCTTTTGCTTCTTCCCTGACATCTTTAAAACAGACAAATGCTTTAATCAATGTAGGGCTATGTTTTGACAGGATATTAAACATTATTGAAATAATATCCAGAGCACTCTGCTTTTCTTTAATACATGTACTCTTAATGTAACTAGAAAGACTATTAATACAGTATAATTTGAAATAAAATTAAGAAATACATCTTCAGTCCTTACCATTCCCTCCAACATTTCCCTAAGTTTCAGATAACGTAAGCCAGCCAAACTGAGTGCTGGCAGCAGCAAACTTCACTCCGTGTGCCTGCGCCTCATCCATAATGTACAACGTTAGCGGGACAACGTTAGCGGGACAACGTTAGTGGGACACACAGCACTGCAGAGGAGGGCCTGGCTAGTCCACACAGCATTCCGGGATCGGAGAAAAATGTGCTTTGGTTTATTGACATTTCTTTAAACCAATCACAATCTGTCATGATTATGGGTTTTCTGTTGTAGTTTTTTTCCTGTCTTATTGTGTTTATTTGTTCTGGTTCCTTGTTTCACTTCTCATGTTTCTGTCTTCTGTGTTTGTTTACTGTCATGTCTCGTCCCTGTGTCAAGTTTCTGTGTTTAGTTGGTTTCATGTTTTCTGTTGGTTTTCCATTTCCTGTTTTATTTTGTAGTCTCTCTGTTCTCTTATGTGTTGTCTTGTTTTACTTCCTGCCTTTTGGTTTTCCCGTCTTTGAGATTGTCTGCCCCACCCTGATGTCTTTCACCTGTTCCTCAGACCTTGTGTCACCTTCCCTTGTTAACCCTCATTTACTTGTGTATTTAGTTTCTGTGCTTTCATTGTCTGTTGTTGGGTCATCGTCATTCATCGTCTGTCTTGTGTGAAGAGTTCCATCCTTTGTGTTACTGTGTTTTTTGTGATCCTGGATTTTACCCGTTCCTTCCGTGTTCCTGTTTCTTTTGGATTACTTTCTCCTGCTTACACGTTTGTAAGTCTCTTTGTGTTTCATTAAATTATTATTCATTCAAACTGCTGCTCACTCTTCGCCTTCCTGCACTTGGGTCCAAGCCTACAACCTGACACAATCGCCATGGGTGGCGCTAAGCACCAGACGGAGCCATGGTGCCGCTGCAAAATTGCCTCAGGAAGGAATTTGTTTTGGTGTAACGTGTGCGTTCAAAAGTTATTTTAGTCATGCAACAGAAAACTCAGATTGGACAGATAGTCTAGCTAGTTGTCTGGATTTATGCTGCGGAGATCTGAGGAACAGTTAACCATTAATCGACCAGAGTTTAAAATTCCAACACAAAGAAAGCAGAAGGTAACGGCCATCCGGCTAAAAAGAAGGACATCTGGCAGAATTTCCAGCGTTTGCCAGAAGTGGAACGTCGTGGATATAGAGTAAAGAGAAACTGATAACTGCAGAGAGTGACGTTGGCTGTAGTGCGAGCGATTGGATAAGAGTTTAGTAGCGAAGATACAGCACATGGATGTATAAAAATAACGGTACAGCAGAATTGCAGTTTTGTGCACTGCAAGCTGTATCAGAAAAAGTTAAAAACACCCGTTTTCCGGCACGTTCGTAATGTCGAAAGTGATGCACCAAAAGAAAAAAATTCTCGTCTACTTGCAATGGGAAAGGAAATTGTCTACCATTAGCAGATTTTCCGGTTCAAAAACCTGCGTACATGCACTATTTAACAAAAAACAATTTTTATTAATTTTTCATTGCAATTACAATTTTCAATTGTTTGAGATGCGTCACAAGTTTTCTTTCAATCGTTTTCTGAAATGTCCTCCTTTAGGTCTGCCCTCCATGTCTCCAGTCTAACTATTGATGTTTCTTTAGAGCCAGATGCAAGTCAGCTATACTGTATATTGATAAAATCAAACCCCTCTCATTGCAATTGTTAGATATAATTTCTTCTAAGGATGAGAGTGCAGGAATCCAATACTGATTGGTTTTGCATAGAAGAAACTAAGTTCCTCACCTGGATATATTTAAAAAATAAAAGTTTACTTGGAATGTCATACATTAGAGAGATTTCTTCAAAGGTCATTAGAATCCCTTCTTTAAAGAGGTTTACTTTACTTATTCCCATCCTTGCCCAACTCAGGAATCCTGCATTCAGCTTGCCTGGAAACAATGCCCCACACTGGGCTGAATTGTGACACAGATTCCAATATGTTCATGTATTCTTTCACCTCATACCATACATTAAGAACTATAGGATGAGCAGTATGAGTTTTTAAGCACTTTAGCTTGGCTGAATACAGGTACAAATCCAATGGTACCTTAACGGAACCTGACTCTATATCCATCAAAGACGGAGCATTTCCAGAAGAAAAAAAGAACATTATAGTTCTCAATTGTGTTGCTTAATAGTACCAATAAAGATTTGGACATTTCAGCCCCCTAGTATCAAATGGAAGATACAGCAGAGATAAGCGGATTCCGTGAAATGAACACGGCCCCTTAACTCAAAATCTGTGGCAGTTTCACGGAATTGCAAAACATTCCGTGATGGGCCCATGGAAGAATTCCGTGAAATGAACACGGATCGCCGGAAATTCCGTGATGGGCCCATGGAAGAATTCCGTTAAATAAACACGGCCCCTTAAGTTAAGGAAAAGGTCATGGGTTCTGTGACACGTGAGAAGAATGGGATGGTTGGGTTCAGGAAAAGGTCATGGGTGGGCTTACGGTTCCCTGACACGCAAGAAGAACGGGACGTTTAGGAAAAGAAGAAAGCGACTTTAGAAAACGTGACATGCGGGACACGAACCCCGGTCTCCTGGGTGAAAGTCCTGTGTTTGACCCATCCACCACCCCAACCAACCTCCTTACGCGGAATTTCGGCCTTTCATACTACTCGCTACCGTAGTCGCTCTTAATGCTACGTCATCTTCTCATTGACTTTACATTGGCATTGTTTCCCGTGGTGGCCACACGGAATTTTCACACATTCCGTACCACCACCACGTAATGCGCTGTTAACAGTTTGTGATCATTTCACGGAATTCTGTGAGACCAGGCTGCTTATTTCATATACATTTCCTGAAGAGTGCTGTGAGTTTCTTACATTACATAATTACAACATTACTGCAGGTGGCGCGAGAGGGATATTTTGAAATAAATACATGAATTTAGGCAATATGCTCATTTTTAATATATTTATTCTCCCTGTCATAAATATAGGTAAGGGCATCCAACTTTCTATATATTTATGTACTGAGTTTATTACTTCATAGTTTGTTAGTGCTATAGTTTCTAAATGAGATGTTATTTTGATGCCCAAATATGTAAAATTAATTGAGAGCTTGAAAGTAAATAAGTATTGGTTTATATATTGTCTTTTATTTCCGTTAAGCAGCATTAGTGATGATTTTGAACCATTTACTTTATATCCGGAGATACTACCAAACAGGCCGATTAGATCTAACAGTGCTGGTATGGATGTCTTTATTTTTAAGAATAAAATGATGTCGTCATCAAAGAGAGCTATTCTATGATCACTGTTACCTATAATTGTATCCCCTAGATTTGCCTACTAGATCTAATTGATATTGCTAGTGGTTTAATAGCTAGTATGAACAGAAGTGGTGATAGAAGTGAACCTTGGGGGCAACCTCTTGTAATGTTGAAGGGCTCAGACACCACTTCATTTGTCAGTACCTCAGCTATAGGGTTGAGATGTAATAGTTTATTTCAGTTAAAGGACAATTTTTTTGAGCAGTGATTAACTATTCTAGATTAAGGCCTAGTCTTGGCCTAATTTAAACACTGTCTGGGAAACCGCCCGATAGTGTTTGCTTTTCCTATTGGAAGCAGGATGTTCTCTCATTGAGGCCGAGAGGTAGCCACTGTTGTAGGATTCTAGATACATCTCATAAAGTGGAGCTGCTATTTTATCTTTAAAGTATTTATATAAGTCAATTGGGAGACCATCTGGCCCTGCTGCTTTCCCAGCATTCATTGCACCTATAGCTTCTAATATCTCTACCATGCTTAATTGTTCATCAAGGCCGTTTTTACTTTCCTCAGAGATTTAGGGCATATTGAATTTGTTTTAAAATTCAGTCTGGACATCCCACATTAGTGATTTGTAAAGATTTTCATAAAATCTTTTAAAGGAGAATTCCGGCCAATTTTTACATTAATCTTGATCGCTATAGCTACGCGAGTACTTTCGATAGAAAAAACCCCGACCCGAATCAGTGCAGGTAACACGGAGAAGCTGCAGCTAAGCGTCCCCTGAGCTAAAACGGCAGTGGTCGGGGCAAGTTTTAGAGTGCCTTTGTGCCTCTTAACGGACACAAAATGCAATTAATATGTCTGTGCCACATGAACAGGGCCCTTACGTGTCAACAAGATGCGTTTTCAACTCAGACATTGTTTAAATTCACCTACCCTGGTCCCTGTCTCGATCCTGCCGGTAGCTAGCTTGCCCTGCTAGCTGATAGCCGTTAGCTGCTAGCTGTCGTCCAGTGAGTGTATTCAGACAGGCTTCTGTGATAATCATCCCAATAACAATCCACGGAGCGGCAGTGGTGTGGCTATGTCCTCCAGAGGACAGGTCATGTCAGTTCTTGAAGTTTATTCCCCCCTAAAATAAACAGTAGTGCGGTAGTAGCTGTTAGCTGCTAGCTGCCCTCCGGTGAGTGTGTACAGCCAGATAGCCGTTAGCTGCTAGCTGCCGTCCGGTGAGTGTATTCAACCAGGCTTTTGTGATAATCATCCCAATAATAATCCACGGAGTGGCGTGGCTATGTCCTCCAGTTACTGAAGGCTAGCTTTAGCTTGCGCTTGGAGCAGCAAGTTCATCTGCCTGTTTCCCCTCTGTCTGTTTCGTTCTTTCCAACTCTTGTGAGGCTAGTTCTTCGTCTGTATACTCAGGTTTGAATAAATAAGGACGACCATCAAACTCAAAAGGCTCTTCCGTGTGTTGTATATCTGCTATATTCTCCATAGTTACGTTACTCCAAGCTTCTTCCCTTATAAACAACTCCGCTCTTCACTCTTCACACACTACGCTCCAATCTGCACACTACTGTTTACCTTTTCCTGCTACAACTGAATTCCCAGGAGACAGCGCGATGCTACAGCTAAGCTTCAGTAACGCTATTACTGTGCAAGCCACAGACATCGTTTATCCCGTTTCCATGTAGTTACATAGTCACTGATATGGTCATAACCACTACAGTGCTCAATTACCTATTTTGAGGGGAAATAATCTAAACCTTTCGCTGTGAAGGCATGATCTGTCCTATGCAGGACATCCACCAGACCACCGGGCGCTCCGTGGATTTTTATTGGGATGATTATCACAGAAGCCTGGCTGAATACACTCACCGGATGGCAGCTAGCAGCTAACGGCTATCTGGCTGTACACACTCACTGGAGGGCAGCTAGCAGCTAACTGCTACTACCGCACTACTGTTTTTTTTTAGGGGGGAATACCCTTCAAGAAGTGACATGACCTGTCCTCTGGAGGACATAGCCACACCACCGCCGCTCCATGGATTGTTATTGGGATGATTATCACAGAAGCCTGGCTGAATACACTCACCAGACGGCAGCTAGCAGCTAACGGCTATCTGGCTGTACACACTCACTGGAGGGCAGCTAGCAGCTAACTGCTACTACCGCACCACTGTTTTTTTAGGGGGGAATACACTTCAAGAAGTGACATGACCTGTCCTCTGGAGGACATAGCCACAACACCGCCGCTCCATGGATGCCTGTCTGAATACACTCACCGGACGGCAGCTAGCAGCTAACGGCTATATCAGCTAGCAGGGCAAGCTAGCTACCGGCAGGATCGAGACAGGGACCAGGGTAGGTGAATTTAAACACTGTCTGAGCTGAAAACGCATCTTGTTGACACGTAAGGGCCCTGTTCATGTGGCACAGACATATTAATTGCATTTTGTGTCTGTCAAGAGGCACAAAGGCACTCTAAAACTTGCCCCGACCACTGCTGTGTAGTACATAGCTGCAGCTTCTCTGTGTTACCTGCACTGATTCGGGTCATGGTTTTTTCTATCAAAAGTACTCGCGTAGCTATAACGATCAAGATTAACGTAAAAATTGGCCGGAATTCTCCTTTAAAAGTTGTATTAATTTCCAGTGGGTCCGCAATATAATATTTCCCTTTGCATCCTCAATGAAATGTATTGCTCTTTTGGTTTCCTGTTGCTTTTCTCCCTGATTATAAATGTTTTGCTTGAGCCTCAATAAGTTCGCAGCAGCCTTATTGTATTTTATTTCATTATGTTGAGTTCTAAGAAGTAGTAACTGTTTGGAGATTTCCTTTTCATTTTGTTCATCCTGCAAGCTTTTGTTTTCAATGAATTTGATTTTGAATTCCAGATCTCTAATTATTTCCTGTGTAGCTTATAATTTGACCTTTAATAAATTCCTTAATAAGCGAGGCCATCTAATTGTGGCTGTTGTCTGGGATGTGTTGAACTCAAAGTAAATATCAGTTTGTTTTCCCACTAACTGCAGAATGTTTTGTCCTTCATCCATTTTGTTTGAAATTTCCCTTTGGAGATTTACATATCAACTTTGGCTTCACATAGACCAGCTGCATGATCCAATATGACTGTACTGTTATAATGGTAGCCTCTGATATTAGAAAGAAGTTCTGCTGACACCAAAAAGTAATCTATTCTAGAGTGGCTTTTGTTAGCACTAGACCAACAGGAAAATTCTTTCTTTGATGGATTCAGATGCCTCCATATATCCACTAGGTTCATTTCGTTTATAAAGTGATGTATTGCTTTCCTAGTTCTTGTGTGATTGTTGTCCACTCCAGAGGACCTATCTTTACCTGGATCAAGAATGCAATTAAAGTCCCCTGGTAGTTTTGAAATTATTAAAAACAAATTGTTATAAAAAATCGACATATCCATCATTTGGTCCGTATTACATTGATGATTAAGACGTGTAGACAGAATGCGGCCCTGTATGATTAAGAATCGTTGGGATCCTCAGTTAAATCATCAATCTGCAGTGGAATAGATTTATGTATTAATATAATTACATCTCTAGATTTAGAAGAGTACAAAGACGATAGAACCTGTCCTGGCCACCTTCATTTTATTTTGATTGTCTCATTAGCTAAAAGGTGTGTTTCCTGTAAGAACACATTCTTGGCTGTTTTAACCTGTTTATAACCTGCGTTACTTTGGTCGGTTTATGCAGACCTCTACAGTTCCATGAAATATATTGAATTAAAATACCTTTCATTTTTTACAGTAGGTAGCAATAGGAAAGCTGAAATAACCAAAATGATAAAATCCCCTTTTATTTTTGCTCTGCATGTTGGTGACCCTCCTCTTTCAATTGTTTCATCATGTTTTGAGACTGCCATGCAGGATAAAATAGCAAGACATTAAGGTTAATGAATAAAGTTGGTACTATAATAAACAGAGAGAGAATTCCCCTAACCCCAAACATGAACATGCCCAACTGGAACACACGGGCAGCCCTAAACCCTTCAATATCTTCCTTTTACTGCTTGAAACAGGTCCACAACGTAATGAGAAACAGTTCTTCTGCATTTTCTTAAAACTCCTGTTCACGTTGCTCACTAAATTAAAATTAATCCAAATCTTTTCCAGAAATACTTAACGTTACAACTTATAGACAATATACGCCTTTTTGTAAATGTTTTAAACTTTAACTAATGACTTGAATCTTTTATTTTGCAGTATAGTGTAACATAAAAAAACATTAAGTAACTGGGTCCTTTTATGTGTGAATGCATTGTAAGTCTTTTTTGGCTTTTTTTTAATTTATTTTTTTTTAACATTTCCTCCTACTGTACTCCTGGTACCAGCTCCCCCATCTCTCTGATGTACTTCTCCGCGTCGGCAGGTGTATTGAAGACAGCTGTGCGCTCCCTGTTGGGAAGATGATCCGATGTTTCCTAAATCCATGCGCAATTCTTTTGTGGGAGAAGGGTATAGGAAACAAGCCTGACTGTGATTGTTATTCATAGGTCTAAAATAGAGTGACACACCATTATATAACCAGTCACACTAATAATAATAATAATAATAATAATAATAATACATTTTATTTGTAGAGCACTTTTCATTAAAAAAACAATCCCAAAGTGCTACAGGAGATTTAAAAACTGAGTAAAAACAGAAGCAAAGCAAAGAAATAAAGATAAACAATAACACAAAAAAAGATTTATGAGAATCCTCCACCTGGTGGAGATCCCAATACACTACAAACGGGTAAACTGGTCAATACTATAATAGAGCAATATTAACTGCTATAACTAAACAAAACAACACAAAAATGATCGGCACCGGCCCTTTATCGATGATAAACTGATGATCGACAATCGGCATCGGTGGCTAAAAACCTGATCAGGGCACTATGTTTACATTATTCTCTTATATTGTCCATATTTAATGCTGGTCTCTAGACTTTATCCTTGCAGTATTGGACCTATTTGCACTACCACCATGACACACCTTACCATACATACTGAATCACAGGGTCAGTCCCTGCCCTGTCACTGCAAGCGTCTCATGTCCATGCTATTCATGTGGATATGCTTTTTATCATCCTGTTTGTGATGTATGTGAATGTTGTGTGTGATGTCTGTAAGCTACTGAGACCTTGAATCGATCTATCTATCTATCTATATGGATGTGCTGTAACTGGATAAAAAGATCACCTGTATCATGTCAACTACTTACTACAACTTTCTAAATAGAGACTCGTGGAAATTATAGCCTAATTATTACCATCGAAAAATACTGTAAAGATTTGCTTTTTTTCTGAAAAATAGACCGGAAGTGTTCCATTTGCTGCTGTTGACGGAACACAGGCGTGAGAGCGCAGAAGCTAGAGACCGCACAGACCACACAAACGAAAGGTTGAACATCGGATTCTTCTTAGTCAAACAGGTTTGTATGTTATTTGTATTCAGTCCGTTTCGTCATAGGTCATGAGAACTGGGGATAGCTGATGTGATGAGGACTATTAAACAGCGAGGGTGATTTAGCATCGTCCATCAATAAACGGCAATCAAACGCGCCTATGATTTGATCGTGTCAATCAAGTCTTAATAGTCGTTTAAAAAATATCAATGCGTCGCATTTAACCATGTGTGGTACAGTAATGAAAATATCGTAGAAAGACGTTATTTATCCTGCCCATGCAGTGTTACCAGCTCCCATGCAGCAGCGGACAGGATGAACCCGGCCTGTCGTTTGTTGCAACAGCCATCTTTTACTGAAATATTATCTTTCACACATCTTTAAAAACGCTACAAAAATATGAGCAGTTGCACCACGCCTATCATGGATCTGTTTGTGAAGTGTGTGTGAAGCCAGTTATTGCAGCGGTATTGCACTGGGGGTGGGGGTTCTGTCAGTGTTGCCTCTTTTCCACTGAGTCAGTAAGCCGCGCCATGGCATTATAACCTTTCTACTGCGGCTTCCAGTCGCTCTTATCTGTCTTCTTGTCCATCTATGCAGGGCTGGCCCTAGACTTTTGGGGGCCCTATAGCCTTGGTTAAACTCCCAAACCACCGCTTACACAGACGCAACGGAAGCAAAGTAGGGCCCGCATCGACTAATGGTCTGCGATGGCCTGTTGAAATTGCTCCATTTATTATTATTATTATTATTAGGGCCAGAGCACCGAATCGGAGTGAGGACCCAATTGAAACTTTAGTAGTAGGGCTGGGTATCGACAGTGATTTCCCAAATCAATTCAATTCTGATTCACAAGCAGGGTTTTTATGTCAATTTTATGTAATTTCAACATTCGTGTACTCACATTGAATTATATAGAGTACCCTAGTTGGTTACTCGCAAAAACAATCCATATAGATAGATAGATCGATTCAAGGTCCCAGTAGCCAGTAAAGTGATCCCGACTGGTCCTAGCTAACTAAGGTGCCCAGATTTCTGAGACAAAATCCGGGGACATTTTCAGCTCAGAAGCGTAAATACCTCCAAAGGTAATGTTTTTATCTTTGTAAAACTTAAAACGGGGACACTGCCCCAGGGGCATCACTAGACCTAGAGCTGCACTGGGGCATGCTCCCCTGTAAGAAAATTTTGTCTATTTTAACATTTAAATGCATCAATCTGGTGCACTTTGAAAAGAAATTCAGAGGTTAGACTTGATTATTCTTATCTATGGATGGAAATATTTGTGCTGTAGCCTTAACTATTTTGCACTTCAGAATTTTAACCATGCACACACAGGTTGAATATTTTTTTCTTCATATTTTTGCATTAATGTTACTAGAAAGCATACCAGTAGAAATATATATTCATATTTGGAAGTGGGATATATAAGTAAGTGGGATTGTCTGGAATCTGGCAATATAATAACCATTATGGTGGGATACATTGGCTAACAAAAATGTCTGTGTTGACATAAATAGTTTACATGAGAATACATTATATTTTTGGCCCTTTGGCTGAGTCTCTATCTGTCAGAGGAAGAGCAGGAGTGCGGTTGTGAAGAAGTTGGTAATTTAATGGCGCAGATTAACACTTTTGCATGCACTATATCCATGTCACATTCTCATTAGGGGCTGAGCCCCCCTAAAGGTCTGATCCTAGAATCGCCCCTGCTGCTACTTCATACTTGTACTCCATTACACCTCAGAGGGAAATGTAATGTTTACTGCACTACATTTATCTGACAGCTTTTGCTTTATTGCTTCACGCTGGGCTTGTTTCTGCAACAGCTCATTAATTGAGTATCGGATACAATTAAAACTATTGAGGAAATATTTTCCTTTGACATTGGTCCAGTATTAAACGAGATCGCTGCAGTCAACGGTGAAACAAGCTATAATGTAAGTTAATAGGATGTAAATTGTGGCGCTTGTATTTACGTTCATAAAAGTGCTCGTTTTGCCACTGACAGGCTCAGATTAATATCCTAAGTGTCTGACAACATTATGGAAAGGATTTCTAAGGAGGTCGATCTTTCTGTTAAAGAGTAAGATCCTTTTTTAAATATAAAAAGTCCGTGAAATTGCCTTCACTAAACCCACCACACTCCATGTAAATAAACAATAATTTTAGCATCGTAAAATGGGCATCCTAGAACATGTAGGTATATATAGGGTACTCTGTATAATTCAATGTGAGTATACGAATGTTGAAATGACATAAAATACCTGTCCCTAGCCGTGATAAAAAGTCTGAAGCTAATGCTTACCTGTTCAGGAGGTAATTAGCCAACTCTGCGTCCTTGGGCTCTAAGCTGTCTCCATCTTTCAAATACATCTCCAATATTTACCCGGGGTTTGTTACATCTCTGTTAGAAACATGCCAGTGTTTTTTAGGTCGGTAGTCTATCTCCATTGATCCCGTTCGTTTGTGTGCTGCTTCCATGGCTGTATTAACTTTACAGCTGTAGCGCGCTGGGTTTACGTTTTCACAGGTATATCTGGCAACCTGGACTGGCTGTCAAACTGTACAGTTGAAACCAACACACAGGCCAAAACACAAACAGACATTCCGCCACGGAACGAAAGTTTTAAAAGGAGAAAATACTGGCATTAGCATTGTTGACAGAAAAGATAGTATTTCAACTTAGCATTTTTCCTTAATATCTGATGACGCATTGGGGTCATTTTTGGATTTATTACTGTAAATATATTATATTGGACCTTTTAAAGGGCAATTTCGTTTTTTCTTTCTTCATCTGGACCATATTTTATTAATAGACCACTAAGTGACTAATGTGAACAAAAATCTTTGAAATTGGTCCAATATTGAGTGAGAATGCTGTAACCGGCAGCCGATAGTTTGGATCAACGACTTTTCTAGGATAATTGCCTCACATCCGTCAAATCCGGATGTCCCTCTCCTCCGCTCTCTGTGTGTTGCCGTTCCTAAACTCTGTCCGTTTCAGGAAACAACAAACTTTAAGCTAGCAAGCTACACACTGAAAAGTTTCGAAAAATATTTGAACCGTGCAACAAGGCAGGCCTGCTTGGTTCCTTTGGGGAATCATTGTAAAGATTTATAAAGAATATGTTTACAGCATTTACAGCACTATCTAACTGGGACAGAGCGCATTTAAGTCCCAACCCCACCGGAGGGGAAAAACGGCCTGCCACTCTCCATTGATTTGTATTGCGTGAAGGTGCCTTCTCATCACTTCCGTCTGCTAGCAAACAGAAAAATGCCCAAAAGCTGCTGTTTGGTGATTTTTACTACCAACAATGTTAAGAGCCCATAACTTTAGTTTCTATAAGCTGCTGACCTGAAAAACTGAGCTTTTATGAAGACAAAAGTGTATGCAGACGTGAAGTAATCAGCAGGAAGAATGGGGAGACTGTGAGATCCTGACACAAAACTAACGATATCCACCATGTTACATGTGTTAGCTTAATTTACAGAAATATACAGTAGTTAGTCTAAAACTGACATTTGGATATTTGACTTGGTAACAAAATGCTTGTTGCAAATGTTTGGCATGCCATAAACAAAGGGTATCCTTTACTAAGTTCTTGTTAACTGTAATGAAATAATGTTACATGCACACCAATATTCCACTATTACTCATTATGACAATATTCAGAATTTTATAAAGGTCATGTAAACAGCATACAGTGTTTTCGCTCTATACATTTCTTAGCGGCGGGCCGCTGCGTCAGCATTTTATGAAATGCCATGACACGACTCTGCAGAGCTTTCTGCTCACTGAACTCCAGCGAATGGTCATCCGCTCTCTCTCCCCTTTGAGTGTGAGCAACTGGAACAGTGACAGGACGTCATAATCATTGACTGTAAATATTAATGGACAGAGCGTGTGTGACGTCACCCATTGGTTTGTGGAGATCTGCTATGAGTCGTCGAGTTTGCCGTTACGGGCGCAGCCATCTTGGTTGCGGATGTGATGATTTTAGACGTGAGGGAAGAGCCATAGACTGTTGGGCGGTATCTGACTGATGTTAGCTGAGCGTTGGCAACGCTGCTTTACGTTACGTTACACACTTTCACTGGCAATCTGGATGCAACTGCTGCTGAAAACTAGCCTATTTTGAGGTAAGATTTAGCTTTGCTAGGTTTTAAATATATCTTTGTCCAATAGTTATATTACATATAGGACAGGCCACGAATTGTCAATCACATCATAGCCACGCCCTAAAACCCCCTGCTTTATCGTCGATTTTAAAATCAACGAGACCAAAATTTAAAAAATGAACATCATTCTGTATTGCAGAAGACTTAAAACTAGCGATTGAGACCATAAACTCATTATGAAAATGTTTACTGAGGTAATAAATCAAGTGAGAAGTGGGTCACTTTCTCATAGACTTCTACAGAAACCAACCTCCTTTTGCAACTGCACGTGTCACCCCCTGCTGGAATTCAGATAGAATGCAGGTTTAAGGCACTTCAGCATTTGCAGCACTTCGCTGAACCGGATGCTTTGTCCATTAATATTAACAGTCTATGGTCATAATTCACGAAGTCATGGCAACCAAATAAACAATAGCATGAGTCTCTTCAGGCAGAGTGACAAACAGCGAACGAAAGTTTCATCACCTACTTTACCATGAAAACCGCACTCATGCTGGTCATGTTAAATATGGCAGCTACGGTAGCTTGAAAAATAGCGTTATGGGCACTTTTTTTTTTGCAACATATTTTATTGAAAACTGAATCAAGTTACATGGAAATGGAGATTTTGTACAGTTTAGATTTTAAACAAAAAACAAAGTGACACAGAGCACAACAAATTATACACAGAAGGCAAAGAAAAATCTAAAAAGCAACCAATCCACCCACCCCACCTTAGTTGGAATCATATGCATACATACAAAATATAACGTAACTTAGTCTGGTAAGACCTGCAAGTCTGCAAAAGGCTGCCATACATGAAAAAACTTTGTCCGTGTTTCCTCTCATTGTGTACTTGGAGACTTCCACTGTAAAAGAATTTGATGTCTGGCTAGACAGAAGAGGTGAAACTGAGAAAATAGCAATTAAGGGGCATGGTTGAAGAAGTATTCCTGTTATAATTGAAATTGTGTTGAAATAGACAGACCAGAAGTTGTTATTGTGGATAGAGGAAAAACATGTGGCTTTAGTGGCAATGTGGGTTCAAACATTTATCACACTTATCCTCTACCTCTGGGAAAATAACAGTCTTGATTTTGAAAAATGGACCTTACCTACAACCTTAAAGTGGTGATATTATGCTCATTTTCAGGTTCATAATTGTATTCAGAATAGTTTACATGGTTTAATTTTCAAAAAACACCGTTTTTGTTGTACTGCACATTGCTGCAGCCACTCTTTTCACTATGTGTGTTGAGCTCTCTGTTTTAGCTACTGAATGAGGCATCTCACTTCTGTTCCATCTTTGTTGGGAGTTGCACATGCGCAGTACCCAGGTAAGCCCTGCTAGCTAGTCAGCAGCAGAGTATGAGGGCGTGCCACGCTAGCGGCTAGATGAACATTATAACGTGTGTTACAAAGTGACGCACGTTCGTTACAGAAGTAAAGGCTGAACTACAATAGAGCTGTTTGGAGCAGTTTGTGAACAGCAGGGACGTCATTAGGCCTATTTTAGGGGTGCTGAAGCTTCCCCAAAATGTTCTAAAGCCCCCCCAAATAATATATATATATATATATATATATATATATATATAAAAAAAAGGCTGTCAAAATAACGCGTTCATTTCGATTAATTAATCTGAGAAAAAATAACGCGTTAAAAAAAATAACGCAGTTTAATCTATTCCATATTGACGTTTGACCCGGAGCCGTTCTAGCCACCATTTGACTGTAAAATGAAGGAGGGAGACGAGAATGTGCTGCCTGGATCATTAATTGGAACATTTACTTGTAAAAATCTTCTTCCTGCCAACCCTGGCTACCGAAATCTGGTGCCACTGATATGTCTGCGCTTCTCTCTGATGCTCTGAAACAGACGATACAGACAACACAAACACCGCTGCACGTGACGCTAGTTAACACTATACTCGCCACAGCTAACGTTAGCCTACCGCTAGCTAGTTTACACTACACTCAACAGCAGCTAACGTCTACCGCTAGCTAGTAGCTGGATTAAACACGGTTACAATGCTGACAGCTAACGCTAAACGGTGTAAAGTTTGACTGTGTTTTACTGTAGAGGATTCAACACCAGTATGTAACAATCTGCAGCTACTGTCGGAAAAACAACACAGACGGTGCGTTCAATGAAACTGGTAAACTACAGCGTCGTGGTGCATTTGAAGTTTTTGTAAATGTCCTTTTCCCATCTGGTGGTTGTTTTTGTCGTTCAACAGCAATTTACTAGTGAAATAAGTTATTGTTATACATTATTATTAAATCATTTAATTTTGACCATATGGCCTTAGCAATAAACAAGCCATTCTTTAATGTCACCGACTGTTGTTTAGTACCCTTTGTTTTTCTTTTTTTTACTTCCTTAAAAAGTATCGGTTCAGGCACCGTTAATTATGTATGCGATGAATTTCGATTAATCACAGAGTATGTAATTAATTAGATTACATTTTTTTAATCGATTGACAGCCCTATATATATTATATATATATATATATATATATATATATACACACACACACACACACACACACACACACACAGTGCACTCTGTATCACTCACTACTTTGAATCAATCTTCCTTCACCATTCATCTGTTTGTGTCTGTTTTATTTATATTTCACGAACTGTCAGCTGGTGGAAAAGGCAGAGATGGTGGCTTAACGAGCCCGCGTGCACGTACCGGAATGTGGACGAGCGAGGTAGAGAGTGACTGAAGAGAGAAGAGCACCTGACGGCATTAAAACAAAGCAGTAAATCAGAGAAATAAAACGTTTTCACCGATATATCACTCGAAATGCAACTGTAGCAAGCATCTCACTATCGCTAACGTTATCCAAATTCATATTTAGAAACAACAAATAATATATCTAGCTACAAAAAAGCCGGAAAGTCGAAAGTTAGACAAAAGTACAAAGAGTTGATGGCTATTAAGATGATACACCGTCTCGTCTCATTGGTGTCTTTCTTTGGTCTGAACTTGCACATACAGTGAGTAATACAGAGTGAAATTGTAAGTTGCTGTTAATGACTTTTACTTGCTTAACTTTAGCTACGTTTACTTGAGGTAAACAATAGAGTGAATGAGTGAAAATACAAGAAATAACTAACCTAGTTAGCTATCCGAAGTTCTCTATTCTTCTCAGGGCAGCTGATTCTGAGGGAAGTGGCTTGATTGAGGTCAGTAACGTTAGTGGTCCATACCTGTCAAGTATCCCGTTTTGGCCAGGAAAGTCCCGTATTTTATCCTTCTTTCCCGCCGTTCTCCCGTATTAGTATTTTCCCGTAAATCTCCCGTATTTTAACCTGCGTTATTAAAAAATGATAATACCCGGGCGAAGTAAAAAAAACATTCCCAATCTGAGCTGTCACTAGCCTCGCGATAACTGCCACCTGCAGTAGCCTACTACAGGTACTGTTGGTGGCAGTTGTCGCGAGGTTAGTGTGTGAGGTCAGATGATGAGTTCAGAAAGGGTGTTTAGCATGGTACGAAAGATTGTTACAGAGAATAGGATGACGTTAGACAACAGAACTGTTTGCGCTCTACTTTCATGTAAAATTAACCACTCTAGCCCAGCCCACAAATACACTCCTTCCAAAACAGTCTTAAAGAATGCAAAGTCTGCAACAAATTTGTACAATAACTCACTAAAAGAGTAAAGAAAAGTTATGTGAAATGAAAAGAAAAACTGTAAAAGAAAAGCAATATGAAATGAAAAGAATGTGTGGAATGAAAATAAAATGTAAATGTAAAGACAAGCAATGTTATAAATTGTAAATATTTTCAGCATTCTGCATCAAGTGGTGATTTTAGCTTTCTTGTACACCTGTCTTAAAATGTAAGGGATACTGGAGCTTGGTTGGGGTGGTGGGACTGCTCGTGGTGGGCGCCAGAAAATTTCCCTTATTTTCAAATCCAAAACTTGACAGCTATGTAGTGGTCTGCTGCAATGGTTCTCAAAGTGGGGTCCTTGAGGGGGTTCCGGGGGGTCCCCAGCAAAAAGTGAAATAACTTATTTTCACTATAATTCCATCCATAATTAACACAATATTTCATTGATTCATTCATAGACTTTCTGTAATAAAACATCTAAAAGCAAAAATCCTATCAGATGGGGACCCTTGGACAAAATGTAATCAAATGGGGGTCCGTGGTCTAGTTTCTGTCAGTTTAGGGGTCCTTGATGTCAAAAAGTTTGAGAACCACTGGTCTACAGGGCTAAGAAAGTTCTAACAACAGGCATTTGTTGGCAGGTCTAGGCACTAGGGCATAGCCTAAACTAAATTATTTTTATGATATTTATTATATATGCTATATTCTGACCAACTTTCTGCATTCATTTGCTGTAATAAATTACACAAGTATGTAGATGTTGTAGGCTAGGCTATACATGAGCATACATACATACATACTGTACATATATACATACATATCAGTCCCTCCAGGAATTCGCGCTGTCGTGATCGCAACAATTCACGCAAATTCAACCAATGACCGTGGTTTTTATTTTTAAAGAAGTATACAAAAGAAATCGCAACTTTTTTTTTTTTGCAATTTTCACTGTCTCTCGAAACTTCATTGCAACAAAAATACTAAAGACATCGCAACTTTTATCGAAATCTTTTACAAAAGCTGCCACAAAATCAGCCATTTTGGGACACAACAATCTAAAAAAAAAGGCCGCGAAATCCTGGAGGGACTGACATATAGTAATCTTTGAAACTTTTCTTCCTCCACCATCAGGTTATTAAATTCAGAAAGGTGAAAACCTTTGAAAACGCGGGTGAAAACGACAATATTTGATCAGATGTGCCTTTCGTTTAGACGGCGACGCCATTTTTGGGGCTTAAAAATGCAAAAAAGTGGAGTGGAAATCTTAAAAACGCTCCACCGTCGCGGTCCCGTCAAGGCTAAAAGTGCTGTGTGTGTGTGTGTGTGTGTGTGTGTGTGTGTCATAGGTGGCGCCAGAGAGGGGCCTGGGGGTGCTGTAGCTACCCCTAGGATTCCCATTAGTACCCCATTAGCATCCCCAAGAAATTGCTGTGGTTTTTGAAATATGTTCGGTGGGCTAATCAGAGTTTTATGGTGCTGTTGTATCGGCAACTTTAGTTTTAACTTTAGTTAAAAAAACATAAATCAATCTCTCTCCCTCGCGTTCGCTCACTTAGTAAACCGCAGCGGAGGTGGGTGCATATCTGCACGCGTGTGTGTGTGTATTGTTTGCATGTGTCAAGGGAAACTCTAAAATTTTAGACCACCCTCACTGAAACGGCGAGCAACCATAGCACCAGCAAAAGAAAATCTCTGGCGCCGCCACTGGTGTGTGTGTGCTGTGTGTATTGTTTGGAGCAATAACTCCATCTCCTCGTCTGTCCAGACAAAATTGTCAGCTTTTGTTGTTCGCTTCGCGCTACTAGGGAGAAGGAGAGAGGAGTAGGAGAGGGAGACAAGTAGAAGGAAGGTTCTACACAGGCATGCAGACTTGGTGGATCGCATGTCACACACTTTTGCGTCACCATATGCACGCAGATTTGCAACTTATCTAATAGAGAGAGGAATTAGGTATGGTATTACTTTATCACACATTTACACGAGCAGATGGATAGCATTTAAGTCATAGGCCAGACTGTGCTTCTGCTGAGTTATTCTGTAGGGTAAGTACGTTCCCCCCATGCAGTTTTGATGTATCTAAAAGCTAACATTAGAATAACGTTTGTAAGTAAGATTTTGCAAGGGAAAGTTTTGCATAGTGTTTTCTGTTGGAGATGTTAAGTCCCTTTGGGGTGGACTTTGGGCTTTTTTATTTTGTAAACCTATAACATGCACAAGAAAGATATATAACACAGTAAATGAAAGGGAAAAAGCCAAAAAGCATAATATGAACACTTTAAAGTGACTGAGCTCAGACGTGGACAAGATGACACAGTACTTATTCCATCAACAACTTTCTGCCACCAGTCCTCTGTAGGGATGAGGATAATTAGGACCCGAGCGCCGACAGCGGCGAAGTCACTATTGAAACTGAATGAATTATTATTACGGCAAATGAATCGCCTTTTTGAGGGGCTTAACATCTCACACTCACCAAAATTGGCAGTTGCATCAAGCCTGGTGAAAATTTACGTATTTTAAGGGTTTCGGGAATAGGCGCACAAAAATACAAAAATACACAAAATTAAAAAAATGTAGCCCCTGCAGTACGTTTAACGTGGACTAACGAAACGTGATACACATACAGTATGTAGCATGTCAAGACGTACAAAAAAGCTCATTGGAGCCATACCCTTAACGCAACAGGAAATCTGCCATTTTGAATTGAAAGTTCGAAATTAGTGTGTTTTGCTATTTCCACGTTGTAATTTAACGAATTCCTCCTAGAGATTTCATCCGATCGACTTCAAATTTGGTCTGTGCCATCTTAAGACGTTAAAGATGAAGTTATTAAAAGAAAAACGTTTCGTCTTAGGGCATGGCCGTGGCTGGGCGGCTATTTTGTGCGTTTCGCCAATGAAACAGGGAGTGGGTGTAACTCAAGTGTACATTGCCCAATCAGCTCAAAAATGTTCAGGATTCATAAGAGTCCAACCCTGAGGACATCTACAGGCCGATATTTACTCAAAGTCATAGTGGTAAAAGGAAGTAGACCTAAAAGTCAAGGTGCTATACTTTAACAAACTCCTCCTAGAGTTCATCCGATTGACTTCAAATTTGGTCTGTGCCATCTTAACACATCAAAGATGAAAAGTTATTAAAATCAAGACTTTTGTCGAATGGTGTGGGCGTGGCGGCCATTTTGAGCATTTAGCGATGAACGAGAAAGCTATTGTAACTCGATTGTACATTTTCCAATCTGGACAAAATTTGTCATGATTGACATAAGTCCAGGCCTGAGGACATCTACAGACCAATATTGACTTTTGGTCATAGCGCCCCCTGCTGGCAACAGGAAATCAGCCTTATATGACATATATATATATATATATATATATATATATATATATATATATATATATATATATATATGACTATACTTTAACCACGCCCACATACTCTGGCCACACCCCCTTTCATAACTTTTGAAGCATTTAAGGTAGAGTCTTGTATGAGGTATCATTGAACTCAGCAGAGAGTTCCTTTGTCATTGGTCATGGTTTGGCCCGCCCCTTATGCTTTAGCCACGCCCCCTTTCATAACTAATGACCCGTTTAATGTGTACTCTTGTGTGAGATATCATTGAACTCAGCAGAGAGTTCCCTTTTCTTTGGTGACGATTTGCAGTGTCTGAGTGCCGCGCAAATGCACGGCTGCAAGGAGCGGCGTATGCCAGTAACCCCGACGTGCAAGGAGGTGCGAGGGCCCATCCAACGCTGCTTGCAGCTTTATTTTTATTGATATTGATACCATTTTCGAGACTGCTTAACGATCCGAGTCTTTATCGATTCAATACCATTATCGAGGCTAGTCTTTACCTATGGTGTACACACTGTGCTCGTAAATCATTTTTCTCGGTTTGCGCATGTATCTATATTTAGGGTATATTTGTGTGAAACTTTTGACTGTAGAGCACTGAGTTGGCTTATTATTGTCAACAATTGAGACTTGCTACTACGAAGTGGTGGTGCGCTCACCATGCATACCTTTTGGTGGAGGATTGTTCCAAAACCGCAGTCGAAGTTTGCAGCGTTGCGATTCGAAGGCAGTCGAAGGTACTGCATTTTTTATTTATTTATAGCTTCACATCGCTATAGCAACCTCTCTCTCTTCCATCGTCATCCTTCTGGACCTTTCTGCTGCCTTTGAAACAGTGAACCACCAGATCCTCATTTTGACACTCAAGGATCTGGGTGTCTCAGGCTCTGCACTCTCTTTGCTCATATCTTACCTGGCAGACTGAACCTACCGAGTAACTTGGAGAGGATCTATCTCAGAACCTTGCCCATTCAAAACTGGGGTTCCTCAGGGATCAGTCCTGGGTCCCCTCCTCTTTTCGCTGTACTCTCTCGGGTCTATCATTCACTCGCACGGTTTTTCTTATCACAGCTACACAGATGACACCCAACTAATTCTCTCCTTTCCGGAGTCTGAAACGCAAGTGGCAGCACGTATCTCAGCCTGTCTGACTGACATTTCTTCTTGGATGTCCACACACCATCTGAAACTCAACCTTGACAAGTCTGAGGTCCTTTTCCTTCGGGGGAAAGGCTCTCCTACCCAGGACCTGACTATAACAGTTGACAATTCTGTGGTAGTCCCCACCCAGACTGCTAGAAACCTGGGTGTGACACTTTCGTTCAGGCTCTAGTCATCTCACGTCTAGACTACTGCAACTCCCTCCTGGCTGGCCTGCCTGCATGTGCCATCTGGCCCCTGCAGCTCATTCAGACCGCAGCAGCTCGACTTGTCTTCAACCTCCCCAAGTTCTCTCACACTACACCGCTCCTCCGCTCTCTTCACTGGTTACCAATTGCTGCCCTTATCCGCTTCAGACACTAGTACAGGGTCACAAACGGATCAGCCCCAGCTTACATCCAGGACATGGTCAAACCCTATACCCCAACCCGCCCACTCCGCTCTGCATCAGCCAACCTGCTTGCTGCCCCCTCACAGCGAGGGACAACTAATCACTCAACAAAATCCCGACTGTTTGCAGTCCTGGCTCCTAAATGGTGTAATGAGCTCCCTATCAGCATCAGGATAACCGATGAAGCATCTTCCGATGAAGGCTAAAAATACATCTCTTCCGACTGCACCTCGGATTTAAAAAAAAAGTATATATATACACATATATATATATATATATATATATATATATATATATATATATATATATATATATATATATATATATATATATATATATATATATATATATATACATATATATACATATATATATATATATATATACACATATATATATATATATACATATATATATATATATACATATATATATATATATATATATATATATATATACATACATATA
Organism: Sander lucioperca; assembly: GCF_008315115.2. Taxonomy (NCBI): domain Eukaryota; kingdom Metazoa; phylum Chordata; class Actinopteri; order Perciformes; family Percidae; genus Sander; species Sander lucioperca. Next base: position 777,957 of record NC_050186.1, read on the forward strand.
TATATATATATATATATATATATATATATATATATATATATATATATATATATACATACATACATACATATATATACACACACACATATATATATATATATATACACACATATATATATATTAATTCTTTATTGTATAAATGTATTTAAAAACACATACAAAAGACTGACTTGAAAGATTAAAAAACGAACAGACGAGATCTAAAAACCATCATTATCACAGAGCTGAGGTTGAAAAACTGTGTGGCTTCCTAGACTCAAAAACTCGTTACTGGCTCACCTGTGATTCCCTTCTACCCTGGCTGATTAGCCCATACACACAGGTGCGCAGGTGACCTAACCTAACGAACAACCCATTCACACAAACCTACCACCCACACACACCAACATGCACACACATCCAAATTGGCCACAACACACCGGCCCCTAATTGTTACTGTATAATAACACAACAATTCACCAAATTAATAATGGAGCCAATGACAAATCATTCAATAATGTTCATAGTGCAAGTGTGCATTTTCAGTCAATGTTCATGTTGAGTAAATATCCATGAAGTAGGTAACCTCAAGGTTAAGATTTCAGCATTACAAAAGTCTTAATCAGCCTCCAGCAGAAGACAGATCTTTGTGATCGGTCTCTCAAGTATGTTACATTTGGTCAGGACTTTGACAGACCGTACCAGTCCCTGTGTGTCTGGAAAGGTCTGCAACACCTTTCCTAACAGCCAGGATCCACGAGGGGCAGTAGAGTCCGCCACAAGAACAATGTCCCCTGCAACAAAGCTCCTCTTGTCCTTTGACCACCGTTGCCGTTCCTGTAGCAATGGTATGTACTCCCGAACCCATCTGTGCCAGAAAAGATCAGCAAGAAACTGAACTTGCCTCCATCGCCGTCTGGTGTACAGATCACTTGTGTCAAAAAGTCCTGGTGGTAGAGCAGGTTTGCCTTTTAACAAGATAATGTGATTGGGAGTCAGAGGTTCCAAATCATTGGGATCATCTGAAGTTTTTGTGAGTGGACGGTCATTAAGGATAGCTTCCACCTCACACAGAAGAGTTTGCAATCCTTCGTCATCTGTGGTTTGCTGATGAAGTACGGAATTCAGCACCTTCCTGACCATACGAATGATTCTCTCCCATACTCCTCCATGATGTGAAGCACTAGGGGTGTTGAAGGTCCATTTTACTCCAGATTGAAGTAATGTGTTTTGAATTTGCTTGTGGTTCAGAGCAGATAGAGCTTGCCTCAGTTCGCGTTCTGCTCCGACAAAGTTGGTTCCGTTATCAGATCTGATGTGTGACACTTGGCCTCGTCTTGAAATGAATCGGCGCAGTGCATGGATGCAAGAACTGGTGTCCAATGAATATGCCACTTCCAAGTGCACTGCCCTGCTCGCCATACAAGTGAAGATAACTCGATATCTTTTGATGCGGCTACGGCTTGCCTTCACCTCAAAAGGACCAAAATAATCAACGCCCACATTTGTAAATGGTGGGAGATCTGGTTGGAGTCTTTCCTTTGGTAAATCTGCCATCTTTTGTTCACCCAGCTTTCCCCTATAGCGTCTGCAAATAACACAGGAAGAAAGGATCTTTCTGGCTGCAGAATTAGCACTGGTGATCCAATACTGTTGGCGAAGTCTAGAAAGCAGATGATTTCTTCCACAATGTCCCAATTGCTCATGAATGTGGCGCAGAATGAGAGTTGAGATGTGCTGATTTTTAGCAAGAATGACTGGGTGTTTCATGCCATCAGGCATTGCCACTTTACTGAGTCGTCCTCCCACTCTCAAGAGCCCATTTTCCAGCACTGGGTCAAGTTTGTAAATCTGACTACTTTTCTTAACTCCAGATGTTTCACTTTTCAACGCAGTTATTTCATCGCTGAACTTTTCCATTTGGCAATACTGAATAATGGCACTTTCAGCTGTGTTAATATCTTCCAATGCCAAAGTGGCTTTGAAGCTTTGCATCTCCTTTTCCACTTTGTTCTTCTGTTCAGTTATGTCAAGTCCATTACCAGACACACACGCTTGAATTTCCTGTCTTTTCTGACACAACAACTGCAATACCTTTCTCAACTGATGAAACCAAGCAACTGAGGTCTTTAACCTTTTCCATGATGAGAAGTTGGTAATCAGCTGTGTTGTTGCATTCTGTGACTCTTTGATGATCACAGTATTCACAATAGCCTGTCCTTTAACCTCAGGGTCATCACAGCTGAAAGAAGCAGGCTCCACAATATTAATAGGCCATTCACTTTCATTCTTGAAAAGGAAGTCTGGGCCGTGGATCCATCTGCAACATGTAAGGAGTTCCTCAGCTTTCAAACCCCGAGAGGCCTCGTCTGCTGGATTCCGTTTTGTGTCTACATACCTCCATTGGGAGACAACAGTGGCTTCTCTGATAATGGAGATCCTATTTGACACAAAGGTGTGAAAGCGTTTCGTTTCTGATGTACTTCAGCACAGTTGTGCTGTCCGTCCAGAAGATTGAACTTTCCAGCTCTAGTTGCAACTCTGCTTTCAGCATTCTGTCAACTCTAACAGCAAGCACAGCAGCTGTTAGTTCCATCCTTGGGATTGTCACTTTCTTTACTGGAGCAACTCGTGCCTTTCCTAAAATGAAGGCTAGGTGAATCTGGTCCCAGTCGTTTTTTAGCCTCAGGTATGAAACTGTGCCGTAACCATCCTCGCTAGCATCAGAGAAGTGATGTAGTTGGACACTTATGAGTTTTCCAAAATCTTTTGGTTTTATGCATCTTGGCACGCTGAATACCCTAAGTCCTTTTAGGTCTTCTAGCCACCTGACCCACTGCAGCTGGTAGTGTTGAGGAATAAGGTCATCCCAACTGTAGCTCAACCTACAGAGGTTTTGCAGCATCAACTTGGCAGGTAAGGTAAAAGGTGCCAGAAATCCAATGGGGTCGTATACTGAGCTCACAACAGACAAGATGCCTCTTCTTGTAAATGGTGTTTTTCTGTCAGTTTCTGCACACCATTGCAGTCCCAATGTTCTCTCCACAGGGAGATTGTCTCTGTCGAAATCCAGTCCTTTCATTTCTTTAGCTCTTTTCTCTACATCAATGGACTCCATCACTGATCTGCTGTTGCTGACCCATTTCAACAACTGAAACCCTCCCAACTGGCATACAGCTGTCAGGTCTCCCACCAAGGCCATTGCTTCTGCCTCTGAAGGCATGGACTTCAAGCAGTCATCTACATAAAAGTTCTACTTGATGGTGTTGATCACATGTGCTGGGAATTCTTCTCTGTTGTCGTCAGCAGTCTTTCTTAGGGCAAAACTGGCACAGCTGGGCGATGATATTGCACCAAACAAATGAACAGTCATTCTGTATTCAGTGAGATGTGTCAGTTCACCATTTGGCCACCAGAGGAAACGAAGAAAATCTGCATCCTGCTTTGCCACTTTGACTTGGTGATACATTGCCTGTATATCCGCCATCACTGCTATAGGTTCTTGACGAAACCTTATGAGAACTCCAAGCAAAGAATTTGTCAAGTCAGGTCCCTGGAGTAGTTGACTGTTGAGGGAGATTCCTTTGAAACTTGCACCGCAGTCAAACACCACTCTCAAGGTTCCCTTTTTAGGATGGTGCACGCCATGGTGCGGGATGTACCAGACCTTTCCTTCTTTTCCTTCCAATTGGTGTTCTGGCACTCTCTCTGCATAGCCCTTGTCTATGACGTCACCAAGGAAATGAACATATTCCTCCTTAAATGTTGCATTTTTCTCAAATTTCCTTTTTAGGTAGAGGACTCTTTGCTCAACAACATGGCGGTTATTGGACATGACAACATTATCCTCTCTGAAAGGTAATCTCAAGCAGTAATGTCCACTGTTGAGTTCAGCTGAACTGTTCATGATTGCCTTCCTTATCCTTAATCTGAACAGGCACAATTGCCAAGACACTGTCCTGTGCTCCGGCCCCTATATGGCCACATGTCTTGGGAGAAACTGCATGGCTGTTTTCTGATATTTCCTGCTGTGTGTCCTCTGAATTGTTTTTCTTCTCTTTTGAATGGATATGAAGGATGGTAGGATGCTTCAGATTACACAATTTGCAATACAGACGCCTATGACGTGTGTCCAACAGATAAACACCCAAAACAAACACCTTTCTCCTTCAAGAAGTTAATTTTTTTCACTGTGTAACTTCTTCTCCATTTTGGGACACGACTCCAATTTGTGACCCTCTTCACACAGCAGACAATACACCCTTGTTGGTTTATCAGGTAAATTTCTCTCATTTTGCATTTGAGCCACAGGGTGAGAATTGACAGCTGCCACAGAAGTAGCGACACTGCTTCCTTTTCCTTTAAAGCATCCTTGTGAGACTTTGTTTCTCTCTTTATACTTAGGTGTTGAGGTAGATGTATCCTGAATGTTTCCAAAGAGTGGACTGGAAGCAACAGACACTTGCCTTTCAATTAAGTTGACAATATCACTGAAACCTGCTTGGTGACTGTGCTTCTCCTGCAGCTCATAAACAGTGTTTCTCCATTTTTCCCTCAATTTATATGGTAACTTCAAGACAATGGCACGCATGTTGGAGGGCATATTCATCTCTGACATATAGCTGATGTCCTCCATAGCGTTACAACAGACACGTAAAAACAAAGCAAAAGCTTGCAAAGCGTCAATGTCTTCTGATTTTACTGATGGCCATCCAAGAGCTTTCTCCATGTATGCAGTGGCTATTTTTTGTTCATTTCCAAAACGTTCTTGTAAGAGGTTCTTTGCCCTTTGATATCCTCTGTCTGGTGGCATGTGTTGACAGCTCTTAACCAGCTCCCTTGGTTGTCCTTTGGTGTACTGCTCCAAAAAGTATAAACAGTCTATGCTGCTAGCAGCCTTTCCTTCCACTCCATGCTCAAATGCTCTGATAAATGTGCTGTACTCAAGAGGATCTCCATCAAAGCATGGTATATCCCTTGGAGGTAATGATAATGAAGAATGTTGTTGCACTAATAGAGCAGTTATTTCATTTTGTCTTTGCATGATGGAAAGAAGATTGCCTTGGTCCACATTAATTTGCGTCAGGTCAACACTGTTAATGGGTTCCTTTGTATGATGTGTTGCATGATATGTTTCCTGAAATATTTGAGGCATGCTTGGTTGGAGATTCAGACCATGAGCTTTTGGTCCAACATGCTGTGAAAAGGTTTCCTTGTGTTGTGCTCCCATTGATTTGGCAGTTTTGTTGCCTCCTGTTGGTGGATGCTTGAATTGATGACTGGAATGTTTAGGCTGTGCCTCTATTAGCACTGGCGCATTGCTGCCTCCTGTTGGTGGATGATTGAATTGAGGCTTTGAACTTTGTGGAACAAATTCCATAGCAGCGAGTCTGAGAGAAGATTTGCGTTTAGAACTTCGCAGATACGAATTCATTCCATCTGAATGAGCTCTTGAGCTCTGCACACCAGATCCTCTGTACACATTAACCTTTGCAGTTTGAACAGCAATTTGACTTTGCAATTCCAGCAATTCCTTTTTCTGTCGGATTTGCTCCTCCTGAGCGTCCAGCTCATGTCTTTCTTTAAGGGCAGCTGCCTTAGCAATGAGAGCAGCCCTTTCCGCCTCAGCTTTTAGGCATGCAGAGGAAATTGAAGACCTTGAAGACCTCTGACTGCTACGGCCAGTTGATGAGCCTGTTTTACCACCAACATTAGAAACGCTGTCCCCTGGACCAATGTCATCAGTGACCACAGTTGTGGCTGGTGCAGGTTTGTTTAGTGCAGCATCATCATTGTCCCTTTCGTCAAACAACCACTTTTCCATGTT
>NC_050186.1:788762-818762 GCF_008315115.2 Sander lucioperca
GCTGCTCCAGCTTTGAGCTGCAGCTGTTTGAGACAAATTTTCCAACGACTGTGTTGTATCGACCTCCAAAGTTTAATAAGGATTTTATCCAGGACTTTGCAGACTTTTTGGCTGGGATTGCGTTGAAATATGATCGATTTTTAATCGTTGGTGATTTTAATATACATGTCCATGGCTAAGGATTTTCTTAATCTTATTGACTCTTTTAAACGTAAAATATGGAACTTTCTGCCGCTAGGGGTCTCTCAACCAAAACAATGGATGGTAAACACGGACTTTTAATGACGTTGGGAAGTTGCGTGGAATTATGGGAGTTGTAGTTTTTTGTGTTAAACACCTTCGCTGGTTAGAATGCATCTATTCACGGACGAGTTTACCCATTCAAGTTTATTCACGTTACGTTTAGTAATGTTTATTCATGTTATTCTAATAAAATAGCTGCAGTTTCCCCAACATAATTCAATTTGTATTGTTAGCTGACCAGTTAGCTAGTGAGCCAGCAAGCTAACATTAGCCAGCAGCTAAAACACCAAATATTTCACATATCTATCAGAGCATGGGGAGCACGAGCGGGCGGGTCTTAGACAGAGCGCAGAGCGGCATTTTTAAAAGGACGGAGCGTCGCTCTATTTCCCGCTCCAATTTCGCTCCGCTCACACCACGAGTCTGAAGCATGCTCAGTCAAGCCTGACCCAGAATCCATCTGTCTTGCACTGTCATCAACAGACTGTTTTCATTCAAAACTCGGCTCAATAATGGAGTAGATTTTTTTCCTTTTTTGGAGCGAGCGGGGGGCGATTTGAGTGGAGCGCGAAGCAAACTATAATGAGCGGAGCGGCCTGATGTAGCTTTGAGTGGGGGAGCGGAGGGGTGAACAGTTCCGTGAGCGATGAGCTGAGATTCTCACCGCTCCACTCCGCTCATATGCTCTGATATCTATGTCACCTTTTGGATGGTTTCAACACCAGGGCGAACGGAGTTTGTTGTAACGCTAGCTAGCTACTCAACGAGGCTGAGAGCCAGGTGTGGGTGGGGATTGCCGGGGGGATCGCCGCGACGGCGAGGACGTTCGATGCCTGTTGTGCAGCAGCAGAACATCTCTGCCCGAAATGATCTCCCCTTCACTTTTCTGTAATCTTAACGTTTCGTTTTGGTGCTTGACCCACCTTTTGTCGGGTTGATTTAGCTTACCGTAAAGACAGCTAAACGCGAAGGGGGGAGAAATTCGGCAGGGAGGAGATTTTCGGCACGGACACTGGTAGCGCTAACGGAGACGTAGCTAGCTAGCTAGCAAACGTTTGGATGGCCGCTGTTGTGACTCGGGTGCTGGGTCTGATATGGTCTGTTTCCCGATGCTTCATTAAACTGCCGTTAGCGTCGTAAGCACCAGGCACTGGAGTTAGCTAAGTGCTGGCCGGGGGGGATTGCTGTAGCTAAGTGGCTGGCTTCTAGCTGACTGCTAACGGTAACTAGCTAGTTATATGTCCCGGGGCAGTTGTCAGCTGTCTCTCTGTGCCGGGGGAGTGAGGCAGACAGACCGGGGTGTGCTAGCTAGCTGGCTAAATTAGCATTAGATTAATCATCTATCTATACAGCTAACATTGACATTACTAGTGAACTCATTCGTGGGTTAGCCCAGTGCTGTTAACCACGGTCAAAACAATCATACTAAAAATAACTTTATGAGCATGTTGAACGATGTTGTAACCCTATAATGTTATCCACCAAGCATGAGCATTAACGTCAGCTACTTGTCAACCAGCACATACATTGTAGTAACGTTAAGCTGGATTGATATTGATATGTATCAATAAATAAGATCTCTGCTGTATTACTGTGTTGCAAAGTGGCATGTAATCAAGCACAAAATGATGCTGCGTGGCAAAAAAAGCAGTATTACGGTTACGAGTATTTTTTCTGTGACATTGTATGATTTACAATTACTCCTGAACATATCATCTGGTTGCCATGTTTTGACGGAAGTTACGAGTAACTAGCATTGACATATATAAAATGGACCAACAGATCCCATTGCTCTGGACGGAGACCAGTGAAGGCCATTAGAAGCACTTTTCCGGTGATGGCTAGCGTTACTGCGCAGCCTCCAACTGAGCTCGAAGACGTAAATGTGACGTGAGCAACCTGTCTGAAAGTTGTAAGTCTTCTGGTAGCTGTGCCAAGAGAAATCTCAATCATTCCCAATCCAGAGACGGAAAGTGTAGGTATATGTAAGGAGATAACATAGGCACAGGCTAATTTTTGCTAACTAAAATGCTAGTTAACATTAGTAATTACACTTAAACAGCTAATGTGAGACGAAACTAGCTGCGCGCTTCTCCTGTACTGTACGGTAATTTCTCTACTGTGCAACAGTAAGTCGCGTGGTTATGACACAATCGTTAGCCTATTTTTACAAAAACGTCTGCTACGGAGCCATAACGTGAGGTACAAGGTAATGGAGCCTTTTATACATTGTCGTGTTTCTTTAGAAATAAACAATGGACAAATAAAGTCTTTAAATGCTTCAGATGTAAAGTTATTCGCTGTCAAAGTGGCGCCCAAATGAATGGCAGTCAATGGAATACTAACGGGAGGTGATGGCTTGGTAGCATTAAAATGGCGCCATAGGAGGTTCGCGGTCCGAGGAGAGGCTTACCCCCTTGGGTAACTAGATGGTGAAAGGTTATATGACGCCACTGACAGGCGACTAAATGAAATGTGACGTGTCTGAAAATAAAATAACAGATTTCTCTGAGTTTGACATTTGGTGGAAACATTTGGGATAGTGTAAGAACACAACTCATAAAAATATAGAACATAGGTATGGTCGTTTTTAGACATTTTAATGCATCTGACTACTATGAAGAGAAGCAGAGAAGAGAAGGGGTGCTGTGTCTGGAGGAATACACCCTCCCCCCAATGAAGTTGGGACGTTGTGTAAAACATAAATAAAAACAGAATACAATGACTGGCAAATCCTTTTCAACCTACATTCAATTGAATACACTACAAAGACATGATATGTAATGTTCAAACTGATAAACTTTATTGTTTTTTAGAAAATATTCACTCAATTTTGAATTTGATGCCTGCATCACATTCCAAAAAAGCTGGGACAGGGGCATGTTTATCACTGTGTTACATAATCTTTCCTTTTAATAATACTCAATAAGCGTTTGGGAACTGAGGACACTAATTGTTGAAGCTTTGTAGGTGGAATTCTTTCCCATTTTTGCTTGTACGACTTCAGTTGCTCAACAAACCGGGGTCTCCATTGTTTTGCGCTTCATAATGCGCCACACATTTTCAATGGGAGACAGGTCCGGACTGCAGGCAGGCCAGTCCAGTACCTGCACTCTTTTACTACGAAGCCATGCTGTTGTAACACGTGTAGAATGTGACTTGGCATTGTCTCGCTGAAATAAGCAGGGATGTCCCTGAAAAAGATGTTGTGTAACGTATGTTGTGTAACTGCCATCAGTTCATTTATAAAAATAATATGTTTTGTGGTCCACACATTAAGTTTAATCTATATGGTGTGTAATTTCAGTACAGTTATTGACAGTTTGTGCATAAATGATGTCTCCTACATAATGATTTGAATAGTTTGGGGTGGAACTAATTTGCGTGGACGCTTTTCGGGGTGGCACACTGAGATAGAAAGATCTGCGATGCAGCGCAATAAGCGCATCCCGCAAGGAAATGTAATAATAACACATTTTAAGTTAAGCTACTATATTGGATTTGTAAGAAATGTGTTAAAGATATGTTGTGATGAGACGTGTTGAAGATACAAGATCCGGGTTTAGCTCCTTTGGTAATAAGCTGCCAACGAGGTACGTTGAGAATGTTTACAAGTTTAAGCTAATTTAGCCTGATAGCTTGCTGGGTTAGTATAGTAGGCTAGTGTTAATACAATGTGGTTACTGCAAGCAGCTGTTATAAGTGTTGTTTCATTGGCAGTTTTCACAGGATTAATGGTCGACGATGGAATAAAGATCATCCTGTTTTTCACTAAACATCGTGTGTCTGCGCGTTACTGGGGAGCTACATGTTGTTTGGATGGCAGCATACTGTATGTCTCTCCAAACCCTGTATTTACCTTCCAGCATTAATGATGCCTTCACAGATGTGCAAGTTACCCATGCCATGGGCACTAACACACCCCCATACCATCACAGATGCTGGCTTTTGAACTTAGTCCTTTTCCTCTTTGGCCTGGAGGACATGATGTCAATGATTCAACAATTTGAAATGTGGACTCGTCAGACCACAGCACACTTTTCCACTTTGTGTCAGTTCATCTCAGATGAACTTGGGCCCAGAGAAGCCGTCAGCATTTCTGGGTGTTGTTGATATATGGGTTTCGCTTTGCATGGTAGTGTTTTACCTTGCACTTGTAGATGTAGCGACAAACTGTGTTAACTGACAATAGTTTTCCGAAGTGTTCCTGAGCCCACGTGGTAATATCCTTTACATAATGATGCCGATTTTTAATGCAGTGCCGCCTGAGGGATCGAAGGTCATGGGCATTCAGTGTTGGTTTTCAACCTTGCCGCTTACGTGCAGAGATTTCTCCAGATTCTCTGAATCTTTTGATGATATTAAGGACTGTAGATGATGAAATCCCTAAATTCCTTGCAATTGTACATTGAGAAACGTTCTTAAACTATTGGACTATTTGCTCATGCAGTTGTTCACAAAGTGGTGAACGTCGCCCCATCCTTGCTTGTGAACGACTGAGCCTTTTGGGGATGCTCCTTTTATACCCAATCGTGACACTGACCTGTTTCCAATTAACCCTGTTCACCTGTGGAATGTTACAAACAGGTGTTTTTTGAGCATTCCTCAACTTTCCCATTCTTTTGTTGCCCCTGTCCCAGCTTTTTTGGAACATGTTGCAGTCATCAAATTCAAAATGAGTGAATATTTGCAAAAAACAAAGTTTATCAGCTTGAACATTAAATATCTTGTCTTTGTAGTGTATTCAGTTGAATATAGGTTGGAAAGGATTTGCAAATCATTGTATTATGTATTTATTTTATGTTTTACACAACACCCTAACTTCATTGGATTTGGGGTTTATATAAAATCTGAATGGAGTTTATAACCAAGTAGTTTTTCATGCCTTGGTGCAATACAGTAACGTTAATAAAAAAATAAAGCAAAGTAATGCCAAAAATCAAGAACATAAATATAGAATAGAAAAAAAATACTACAACAGCAGCCTCCTGCCAGGGGGGAGTTGTTCTAACAGTTGGTGTCCATGGTGAGAGGGATCAGCCACAATCTTTCCTGCCCACCTCAGGTCCTGGAGGCGTACAGGTCCTAGAGGGCAGCAAATTGCAGCCAATCACCTTCTCTGCAGAGCAAATGATACACTGCAGTCTGCCCTTGTCCTTGACTGTGGCAGCAGCTGTTTCTGTGGTATTAGGCTTGCATTGCCAGACCAATCTACACATTTCTGCAGAGTAAGGTCTGGCTACACCACAGATACATTCTGGGATAAGGGCAAAAAAACGCTCTGGCTTGTTTGCACGTCCTAAGTTCCAGACGCAGCAACATTTCCTCTGCAAAATAGTCTCGGGAAGGATCTTGTTTTAGTGGAACATTTGCACTCCGCAAAAGAAATTGCCACATAAAATATTAAATGTTAACTGTTCACACAAAACAGTATACTAGCAGTGTATCACTGTATGTCCTTCGTCAACAACAATCTCACCAATCAGTGCCAAAACATCCTAGTTAGATAGAAAATGCTGTAAACAACGCACTTAATATGCAACCACATTGTATAGCCTACTACTGACTTACTGTGTACTTCTAATTCAGAGGAAAACATTGTATTACATTTACCTGACAGAGAACATTGCAGATTCAGATTTTACTAACAAAATATCACAATTAAAATGTGGAGTAATCACAGACATTTGCCTCATGGACTCATGGCGCTGCGCCATGTGCCACCCAATCCGACCCATTCTGAGAGCCAATCAACAAACTGCGTTAATCAACCACCGGGACCGGACCGAGTAGCCTACAGAAACAAACTCACACTCACAATGACACAGTGTGAGTGTGTGTTACTTGAGAGAGAGGGGGGAGAGAAAAGGTGGAAGTCAATGCAAATAAAAAGGTTTTGTTTAACTACATGTTAGTGTCGTCAACGATATTGCATGTGGACAGTAAGTGTTTAATGACGGCGTGCTGTCTCGTAATTATCGATAATGAATTTAACACTTCAGTGAAGTTAGCAGCACACAACTGGAACCAGGGTGAGTCTGAATGAGGAAGCAAGCACTCTTTGCCTGTCTGCTCCAAGATGACATTATGTTCTGCTGTGTTTGGTGAATTTATAGCTCACAGCAACTTAATACGATATAGTGTCTGGCTTTTGTTTGATGTCTAGTGTCGGCAAAAATGCCTTTTTATTGAGTTTCCTCTTAGCGAAATGATTTGAGTGAATTTAAGATGGGCTTTTATTGTGAGGGTAGACATTTCTTTTTATTGAGTTTCCTCTTAGCGAAATGATTTGAGTGAATTTAAGCTGGACTTTTATTGTGAAGGGTAGACACAGAAGAGCCAGTGTTATGGCAGCGCTTTTTTTTCTCAACATTTTTTCCTCAACCTTTATTGTGCTGTTATTTAGTTTAATTAACAGTTATCAATATCCAATGCTGTCCAAACCCCAAGTTAAATGGGTACCCAGTAAACCAAGTGTAAAGTAGATTAAATTGACGGTTCATGAGACATTTCAAAGACGCACACACACATACACATACATATACACACACACACTCACACTCACCAGTATCCTGCGCCCCAACCTTTTGCCTTCACTGCCCATCAGCCGCTTTGAGCCTATATCCCATATTCAATGTAGAGCTTTGCAAATTGGACTCTGCTCCGGAGATAAAAGAAAAGACACCGCCACACATATTTATAAACATGACTGCATTATGAATGATGTGTGTTAGTTAGGACTAGGACTGGTTACTGAATTCAATACTCTTAGGCACCGACCGATTTGCCTCTACTAAAGTATTGAGTTTCGAAAAATGCCTTGTCATTTTTTTTAACGATACCCAGCCCTAGTTAGGACTGACCTGTTCATTTAGGAGCGACTGGATCCCATGCCTTAAGATGTTAAGTGAATGTGGCCTCTGAGTGTTTGTGTTTTGTGTATCTGCTGTATTGCTCCCAGACAAAAGAGTGACTCAATTTATGTTTTTTTCTCCACCTTTCATCAGTCAGGATATGTCTGTAAGGATGGAAATGGATATCAATGGAGTGTCAAGGGCACATGTTTCCATTCTTCCCGCAGCTGAGATCAAAGCCGCATTGAAACCAGAAGCAGAAAGACCTCGCTGTGCCAGTACCCCATGTTCACCTATCAGAGGTACTGTTGCAGGATACCAGATCCTCCACATGGACTCAAACTATCTGGTGGGCTTCACCACTGGTGAGGAGCTGCTCAAACTGGCCCATCAGTGGTCAGAAGGCACTCCCGAGAAGGGTTCTGTATCAGAAGCCGTGTCAAGCTCCATCCAGAGCACTGTCCCAAAGTCTGTGGACTTGGGCATCCACCGTTCTTCACGAATCTGCAAAGGCAAAAGTCGCTACTACCAACCCTACGACATCCCTGCTGCCAATGGGCGGAGACGGAGGCATATGCCCAGCTCGAGCGACACCTTTCTCAGGTCCCTGGCCCACGGGGAGCCTGGGAAGGGTCTTCATGCTCCACTACCCCTCTGTCTGCTTAAAGGGAAGAGGGCCCAGTCCAAGTCTCTGGACTACCTTAATCTGGACAAAATAAGCATCAAAGAGTCATCAGACACTGAGGTGTTACAGTACCAACTGCAGCACCTTACCCTGCGAGGGGAGCGCATGTTTTCCAGAAACAAGACATGAAAGCACAGTGGGAGGCCCTTTTTAGGCATCTTTCACCTGTTTAGGGATTTAGGTGCTATTTCCAGCTTGGTTTCTTTCTACTTATATTACAAACTGTTCTTTAAAAAGGCAGTCTGATTATCTTGTTATATTATTAACTGGGGGTTTTACCTTGTACTGTACACATAACATGAAGAAAATCCTTAAATCACTCCTCACATTGTAATGAGGTTGTTGAGGTTAAAAAATGTGAATAATATAAACTTAGCAATAACTGGTAAACTTATTTATTGACAGTGTTGTGTGTTTTACTGCTCAAAGACACACTAATATATCAGTTTACAGCTGATAAAAGCACATATCCCTTTCTGTATCAGCTTTAAAATGCACCATTGCTATATGTGTTAGTGAAAGTTTTGTGATTTGGTTTCTTCACTATGGCACTGCATATACAGTAACAAATTATCAAATTAGCATTTGATATATGTAATAATAATACTTAAAAATATTTTTTATTATTGCCATGTCAAACATACATGCTAACGTTTCGGCTTAGTGGCCTTCATCAGAGCATGAAGGGAAATGGAAGTCATGTCTTTTGTATACAGGAGTTGGCAGTTGATTGGCTTAAAGGGTCACATAGTAATTAACTTCTTAAGGTCCCATATACATCTTTTTTGACAAAATGACAATGACTTATAACAGGGGTAATGGCAGTTCCCTGAATTTGTACCTCCTTGACTCCTCGCGTCCCGATCCTCCAGCTTGTCATGGAAATTATTCTCAGCACACCATTTTGAAGGACATCCCAATTACTAAAATGCATATCACTGAGCGAGGAGGCTCCCTGAAGGAACTATAATTGAGGATACACTGATGTATCATTTGGAAGTCTTTTCACCTGTGGCATGTAAACAAATAGGCGAAAGAGAGATAGAGAAAATACTGTAGATATATGAATAAGAATGTACAGATGTTGTACCTTTTTATTTTTTGTATTTAACACATAAATATATATATATATACACACACACACACACACACACACACACACACACACACAATTGTCTGTATGAAAAGAACTATACAAATATATGCAGTATTATATAGCCTATACAAACACACTCTATTATTGATGTACTCAATAGATTACCATTGTGTTTTGGCTGGTGAGTGAAGCAAATCTACCAGCCACTTGTATATTTTACCAGCATTTGGCAGGTAGATGATGCTAATTGTGGACCCTGACCACAGGACCGCGGATATATTACCTCTCTCTCCCCCTTTTTTTTTTCTCTCTCTCTCTCTCTCTCCCTGTGTTCCTCAGTCTCTCTCTGTGACACCTTTTTGTTTACCACGGGTAAAAATACTTCTGCAAAGGATGCATCGGTGTATCCTCGATTATAGCTCCTCCAAGGACTAGGAGCCTCGATGTGCACTTTAGGAATTGGGACGTCCTTCAACATGGCGCGCTGAGAATGATTTCCAGGTCAAAAGACCGAGAAGTCGAGGAGGTAGAAATTTGGGAAATGAGAAAGGCCCAGTCTCTCTCCAATAGTGTTTTTGTGTGGTGGCATTGCTTTCCAGCGTCAGCCTGCAGCATGCTCGCTTCTGTCTTCATCCTTCTGGAATACCACTTGGGCCGGGTTAAATCAGTGTCACACAAACGCCCCCTCATGTGTCACATGTCAGTACTGACCCTATTGGCGCCTACTACATTCACTGTATGTATGTATTTATGTATATGTTTGTATAATTCTTTCCATACAACAAACTGTGTGTGTGTGTGTGTGTGTGTGTGTGTAAAACAACATAAAAATGAATGACATTCATACATTCTCGGCCACATTGTGAATTGAATTAAAAGTAAATATAGAAGTTGTCATGAACACTGTTCTACTCATCTGACATCCGTATAAAATACAGTGAGACAGTGCGACTGCAAATTTGATGACTTATTTTTTTATTTCATGTTGAAAAAGGAAGAGGGAGCTTCCGAGTTGGCGGTTAAGGGGAAATTTAAGTGAAATAATTTCATACAAAATAAATTTGTGAAAACTTTATTCTATTTGTGAAAATGTAATAAATGGAGATTTCCCTGTTCAGGGAAAAAAAAGAAAAAAAAAGGGGGGGGAAAGGAGGGCAGCAATCCTACAATACAGAAACACATTTCTTACGGTTGGGGTCTATCGCCAGGAGGGAGTCAGTCAGGGTTTCGGGGGGCCAGTTTGGAAAGTGCGGGAATGTCTTCTTGACAAAGTCTCTAATCTGGAAAACGCAAAAGAGGTGTGATTTCGGCAAACCATAAAGGGAAGAGAGCTCTGTGAAGGACGCAAATATGCCACCCTTGTATAGGTCCCTGACACTGGCGATGCCATTACTGTGCCAGGCCCTAAATGCCAGGTCTGAACCTGAAGGTGCAAAGACATGGTTCCCAAGCAGTGGGGTCAAGATGGAAGGGCCCTGTAAGTTTTTCCTAACCTAATACAGTCAAAATGGGGGAAATGTGAAAAATTGCGTTGCAAGTCGATTTAAGGTGTAATTTTCTGCCTGTTTCCCTACATTTTTTTATTTAGAGGTACAGTGCTCCTAGTAAAACAAAAGTTAGTCTGGTGCCCTGTGACTACTGTAAAGCCAATCACCTGCCAACACCTGTATTCAAAAGACATGGTTTCCATTTTTGTTCATGCTCTGTGTGGCAACATTAGCATGTTTTTTTGACGTGGCCAGAACAAATTGGTGAAATTGAGATTAGACAACTTTGTCCTAAAGATCTGTGTATGTGCTACCTTTTTACCTTTGGGTATTCAACTTGGATAAGTAAACCTTATGAACTTTGGTCCAGCACCACAAACAAATACTGGGAAGGTGCATCCTCTCAAAGACCTAACACTGCTAATTTATTAAATGATTGCTGTCAGTCAGTATCATTGTTTTTAAACCTTTTATTTACCAAGAGATAGGGATGTGTAAACAAACAAACAACTTAATGATACTCACTTAACTGTGTGAGGATAGCTAAAGATCGGTTTATTTAAGTCCATCTTAACATGCCATATGTACATTTCAAGAGTTATTGTTCATTGTAATCATTCCCTCTGTCCATACAGTGATCCCTGCCTTTAAAAAAAAAAATGTCATAAGTGAGACGCACCAATTACAATTTTCTAGGCCGATTCCGATTTTTCATTGAGTTTGACCTACCGATACCGATTTTAGCCGATTCCGATTTAATTTTTTCTAACCACTTTACAACACACACAAATATTTATTTTCTATCTTTTCTTTAATAGAACATTTTACATTTTGCATAAAACATAGAACATTTTTTGAATAGATAATTGATCGCTATAAAATAGAACTATATAAATTACTCCTGGTGTGGGAAATTCACACACATCTAAAGTGCAATGTTATGGAAGAACCATTTCCTTCTTTTCACATCCAATATCCAACTAAGAAAATGTGATATATTTAGCAAACTAAACTTCTGTATGTATGAAAACAGGTAATGGCAATACAATAATATATAAATAACAAATAAAAGTAAAATAAATATAGCCTTGCAGTATAAAGATATTTCTCAAAACACACACACAGGCCTGTTTGAACGTCAACAGGAACGTTACCTAAAAACAGCGTGTAGTTCATTTTTTAGCAAGTTTGCTTTATTTGTCATTGTGCATAAATATGAACAATATCGTTGCTGTCAACGGGCTTATCTGCTAACGTTAGCTACCGACGGTTATCTCGGAACAATCCAGCAAATAGACGGTAGGCCTGCCCTAGGGTGCCGTTACCTGAAACAGATGATTTAACGTCACCGCTCATTTTACACACAGTTTAGCAACAAAACTAAATGCTGAGGGAAGTTTACTACGTTTTTAATGTTGGTTTTGAGCGGTATGCATCCTCACTAACCTGGAAAGCGTTTTAAACAGTAACGTTAATACAGCATTTTTTTTTTTTTTTACTACAGCGTCTCCTGCAGCGGGGCGTCAGAGGCAGGTTCGCCAATGTTAGCTTCTTGTCTCAGGTCTGATAAACAGTAAATTCATCAAAGTCAGTGTGCCCAACGCTATTTTCCAATAAACTGTAGCTGTCATATTTCACGGGACCGTGTGAGTGTGGTTTTCATGTTCCAGTTGTTCAGCCTCAGAGGGGAGAGAGAGCAGCTGACTGTTCGCCTGAGATCAGTAGAGCAGACGGGTCTGCAGAGCCGTGTATAATTACGACTTTATGACATTTCATAAACAGCTGATTGAGCGGTGGTGCGCCGCTGCTACTGTGTGTGCACGTGTGATGCTGATGTTGCGCGATGTTAAACATGCGGCGCCCGAGTGCATTTGACCGGCATTAAATCGGCATATGTCAGACTGACCGGCCGGTCGCCGGTCAAGGCCGATCACGTGAAAATCGGCCAATTCCGGTCACCAGCCGGTCAATTGGTGCATCTCTAGTTATAAGTATTTTTTCCTGTCATGACATGCAACAAACGTACCCCAGCTGGACAACCAGGGACTTTTCAATTACATTATCAGCTCCTTAGACCACTAGTCACCAGGACGCCCCAAAATAATCCTTTCCTAACGTGAATACACTGTAACAGGTGAGGAAGAGAATCCATTTCCCAATTTGTCATTTTAGCTTTAGGACTGTTGGTTTTGCTCTCTCTTAAAGTTATTCGCACAAGGGGCCTTCACAGCCAGTATGGACAGGACTGCACTTCTTTCACAGTACATATGATGCTATATGTGTATTGTATTAAGAAAAAATCCTCACTATCAAACAGTCAACCCAACAAATTTCAAAAATGATAGGTGGATTCTTCACAGAGAACGGCAAATTTAGTCGTTGGTAACAGGAAACCAGTTCACATGATGGGAGTTATAACACATCTGTGGAAACTTCTAAAACTACTCCTGCAGTATCATCCACTACAAAAGGAGAGTGAAAGAGTTTCTATGCACAACCCAGAAGAGTATCATTTCAGTATTTTTTGCATGTTTATTGGTTATTGGTGGCAAATATGGTTGGGAATATGTTGCCTTTAGAATACAATATTGGTGCGTCTCTAGTTTTGTACATTGGTTATGGGCGTACTGTTATGGAAAACCTCAGGAGTAACACATCTCTGGAAACGTCATGAAGGTTCAGGAGACTTACACAGAAGCATTTAATGAAATCTCGATTGAGGAGAATTAGGATTATCCCAACTGTAGTCTGTATACCTCCTGTTGAAGCTGTCAAGTTTGGGTTATGCAAAGATATTGATGGCGCCATAACTTATCACATAGTTTATGTGATAATGGCATCTTTTAAATTGTTCTGTTGTAAAACATTAACCAATCTGAGTAAAATGGGTGCAGTCTGTGTGTTATTTTGGGCCCATTCATCTCAGTGTCTCATTTAGATCCATTCCAAAAATCAGAAATTTTCAGACTATAGTTTTTCCATTTTTAATTTAGAATATAAGCATTTTTTGAAAATTCAATACATGAATGTGACACTTATTAATTTATATTGAGCTGAGCCAGATGGCAAAGCGCTCAATCTACCGTTCAGTTTTCGTTCCTACCCTCACCTATGGTCATGAAGGCTGGGTCATGACCGAAAGAACAAGATCCAGGGTACAAGTGGCCAAAATGGGTTTCCTCAGGAGGGTGGCTGGCGTCTCCCTTAGAGATAGGGTGAGAAGCACAGTCATCCGTGAGGAGCTCGGAGTAGAGCCGCTGCTCCTTCGCGTCGAAAGGAGCCAGTTGAGGTGGTTCGGGCATCTGGTAAGGATGCCCCCTGGGCGCCTCCCTAGGGAGGTGTTCCAGGCACGTACAGCTGGGAGGAGGCCTTGGGGAAGACCCAGGACTAGGTGGAGGGATTATATCTCCAACCTGGCCTGGGAACACCTCGGGATCCCCCAGTCGGAGCTGGTTAATGTGGCTCGGGAAAGGGAAGTTTGGGGTCCCCTGCTGGAACTGCTACCCCCGCGACCCGATATCAGATAAGTGGACGAAGATGAATGGATGGATGGATTGGAGATGTTGGAAATTCCAATGAAAACAGACTTGGCAAATAAATCATGACGTATATGAAGCATGTCTCACTGAAGAGAGAAAAAATTGCAGCAGATGCAGAAACTTATAACTTTCCGCAAATTGATACATGAAGTTATATTTTCATCACAATTTTCACATTGTTTTCCGCCCCAAGGTTTGACTGGAGCTCTTAATTATACTATCTTCTTGCGCTGCCTTCTGCAATGATTTAATGGCAACCATTTGGAAAATTAGCACCACCAACTTTTTATGCAAATATTTGCATACCAGTCAGTAGTGGATGAAACACATTATTTCACATTTTGCTGATTTCTTGGACATCTGGTTAAAATTTGAGCAAAATTTGGATAGGCAGTAGTTCCATTTTAAAACATAGGGGATGCAATTGAAATGTGGACCTTATACATGTTGGGTGGAAATGTTCTTTTGCTTTATATATTGGTGCTCGTCTTATATATCCTATTTATTTAAGCGTGTTTTAGTTAACAGATATATTCATAAAAATCTGAGACAATTAGCTATTTGCTTAATGGGTGCAGTTGTCATTTAATACTGTTGTGTTGGAAGTTGCTGTAAAGGCTACTATTGATGATGTAAATCAGCATCGATGTTATGATCTTGATGATCATATTACAGAAAAGTAAATTAAGTAGCAGACTTCAGTTGTGACATTGAATGCTACGGTCTGAAACATTTCTTGGTACCAAATAAAACTACATGTAAACAGGTAATTGTAGCGTGGGGATTTTGCATATCACATACAAATAAATGTTAAACGGCTACTAAGGTCAATAAAATCAATAGTTGTTAAATTAGCTACTACTGCCAAGCAAAGCAGAGAATAATTTGAAAAACAAACATTGAAAGGATAACATTTTCCGACATTTTGAAACTTTGATGTAAAACTCAAGGGGTGTACAAACCATTTCACTTTATACTGTACGTAAAGTCACTCTTATGCACTTATATTGATTCTTTAAGCCAAACGAATAAATGTAAACTTGATGTTAACCAATGAATGTTAGATGATTAAAGCTTAATTCCAACTGATTTCTGAGATCAAAAGGAAGCGTATAGTGTTCTGTTTCTGCCTGAGGGGAGATTGCATCCCTGAATAAAAACCTCTGAGTGGTTTTAGCTATGAGGTGATGATTGCTCAACATTGCTGTGCAGTATGTAAAATGTTTCTGTTTCCATTATTACGATGAAGAGAATGAAGGTAGACATTAAAAAAAAGTTTTCAAGTTGATTCAGGGTTTAATATTTATAAACTACAAAGCCACTACAGATGAAGCCATCTAAAATTTCCGCTCCCTCTGTGCTAGAGCCCCAGCAGGTCTGTGACAGGTCCCTGGCTGAGCCTTGGCTGGAAAAAAAATCCCCCCGGATGACGCTGTGTGAAAAACCAATTGACATAGTTTATCTGTCCACCAGGGGGAGCACTGATATGGATGCTGATGTCATTTACTGGCCTGAGAAATCAGCTGTTCTTATCATATTTGATGTATAGCCTACTGTATGAGGGAGTATGCCTCCTAAAGCTACGTTTATCATATCATGTTGACCAGGTCTTGACAATATTCTGCTGAAGCATTTTGTCAAAAATCAACGCCATGCCCCACAAATTTTGCCGTGCACTAAAAAGCTTTGCAACTTAGCTTCGCCAAGGTCTTAAGATCATACGCACCAATTTGGAAGTCAATTGGGTTAAATTTCTAGAAGGAGTTCATCAAAGTACAACCCCTGAAAATGGTCAAAATCATCCATAATTTGAAAATTAATTTCAATATAGCAATATTTACCTGTTGGGGTTAGGGAGTGGCTCCAGGAGGCTTTTTTGTATGTCTGGATAAGATTCATATGCCTACCAAATTTCATGTCTCTACGCAAAAGTTAAAGGAGGTGGCTTTAACTTTGAAAACTGATAGGGGGCGTTATCGAGCCAATTTGCCATGCCCAAGCCCCAGACCCATATCAGATCGCACTTTTCACCAGTCTGACAGGCATACCAATTTTCGTAAGTTTTCAAGTAGCCCAAGCACCTCAAAACTGTCCTCAAACACAAAATACACAAAATAAGAAGAAAGAAAGAAGAAGAAGAAACATTTGAATTTCAATAGGGCCTTCGCCTTCCGATGCTGTTGGTGCTCGGGCCCTAATAAGAAGAAAGAAAGAAGAAGAAAAAACATTAGCAGAGGTGTCAAGTAACAAAGTACAAATACTTAAGTAGAAATTTTGGGTATCTATACTTTACTGGAGTAATTATTTTACAGCAGACTTTTTACTTCTACTCCTTACATTTTCGCAATTATCTGTACTTTCTACTCCTTACATTTTAAAAATAGCCTCGTTACTCCTATTTCAGTTCGGCTTGTTTTCATTCCGGCTTGTCATCGTTAAAAAAAAAAAAAAAACTATCCAGATAAATCGCGCCATCCAGTTAGAGTTTCATCCGACACCCTATTGGTTTGTACGCAATCCATCGCACCTGCACCTGACACAAATCACGTCACACTCCAGCAAGGAAATAGCAGACGTATGTAGCCTAGTACTAGTACGAAGATGTCCGTGGCAGAGACTCAAGAGAACTTGAGCGAAATGTCCCGACCAAGCACGAGCGAGGAGGTTGGTAGCCAGGAAGACCAGCCAACCCTTCTACATCCCTGGCCGTACCTGGAAGAATTTTTAGAAATGTTTGGATGCAAAAACAACTCCTTTTGAATGGGCTGCAAGCTCTGCGCACCCAAGTACCACAAGTTAATTGTTTCCAAAACTCGCCGTCTAATTTGAAATAGCATATTGATATTTTTTCCCCTTACATTACTTTTACTTTTATACTTTAAGTAGTTTTGAAACCAGTACTTTTGTACTTTTACTTGAGTAAAAAGCTTGAGTTGATACTTAAACTTCTACAGAAGTCTTTTTAAACCCTACTATCTATACTTCTACCTGAGTAATGAATGTGAATACTTTTGACACGTCTGAACATTAGAAGAGCAATAACACCTACCCTCGCTGTCAGTGCTCAGGCCCTACTAAGAACGAAGAAAAAACATTTGAAGAGCAATGGGGCCTTCGCCAACCGATGATGTCGGTGCTTGGGCCCTAATAAGAAGAAAGAAAGAAGAAAAAACATTTGAATTTCAATAGGGCCTTACGGTGGCCGACAGGGGCAGACGCCCTGCAACTTAAGAAAACACACGCAAATAGACAAAACACAAGCAAATTAAGAAAACAACTTCATTAATTTGACAACACATGCGCAGCATTCAGCAAACGCACTGCAAATATCACAACACAACCAAATACATAAACGCACTGCAAATACACACAACACAACCAAATACATAAACGCACTGCAAATACACACAACACAACCAAATACATAAACGCATTGCAAATACACACAACACAACCAAATAGATAAACGCGCTGCAAATATGAAACGATGCAAAAAGAAAAGCACACAAACCCAGAAAACAAATGCAACAAAAAAAACGCAGCATCCAGATTACACAACGTTCTCCAGAC
This sequence comes from Sander lucioperca, assembly GCF_008315115.2. Classification (NCBI taxonomy): domain Eukaryota; kingdom Metazoa; phylum Chordata; class Actinopteri; order Perciformes; family Percidae; genus Sander; species Sander lucioperca. The sequence continues at coordinate 806,237 of NC_050186.1, forward strand.
CTCTAGAGGGAGCAGCTAAGTGGAACAGCTGGATTTTCGACTGTTATTAACCGATATCAAATTCATATTATTATTATTATTATTATTATTAATAACATAATATATTATTAATATACAGTCTATGCTCCCGTCTCATGCCCTCCCGGCTGGTGCTGTCCCCGAGCTTCGGCTTTTCAAAATAAAAGCTCGCGTCTGGTCCGCTATGTGTTTGTACTTTAGTGTGTTGGATGTTTGTGAACTAAACAGTACGGCACTCATGCTAATGAATACAATAACTTTTTCAGCAGATGTCTTACTTACAACACGTTGGAGTTAGCAAAGCAGTTTTGTGTTTATATGTGCGGGCGGGATTTATTCAGTTTGATAAATCCCACGGTAAATTGGCTGGTTTACTAAACAGGGAGGGACTATAAATCCTGTCTGTTTTTTGTATTTCAAGAGCGAATTGCTCCACAATATGAAGATTGATCACTTATTTTGTTGGTAACCGTTGTTGTATAATCACAATATTACACTTGAGGAGGCCTACACTTCAGTAATTTCGGACCTCGAAATTAAACCCTCTCATGTGGCTTAAACAAACGTCAACGTTAACGCTGATGCAGTTTTAAATGTTTTATCACCACGAGTTTACAGACGTCTCTGCTGAGTATGACCTGTGACCTGAGCCGAGACACACCCACCAAACGAGAGAAAACATATCTCAAACATAGATTTAATATTTACAGTCTCTCTCTCTCTCTCTCTCTCTCTCTCTCTCTCTCTCGCTCTCTCTCTCTCTCTCTCTCTCTCTCTCTCTCCCCCGTGAGGTCGAAAATCCAGCTGTTCCACTAGCTGCTCCCTCTAGAGGCCTGGAGAACTTCCGTTGTGTAATCTGGATGCAGCGTTTTTTTGTTGCATTTGTTTTCTGGGTTTGTGTGCTTTTCTTTTTGCATCGTTTCATATTTGCAGCGCGTTTATCTATTTGGTTGTGTTGTGTGTATTTGCAGTGCGTTTATGTATTTGGTTGTGTTGTGATATTTGCAGTGCGTTTGCTGAATGCTGCGCATGTGTTGTCAAATTAATGAAGTTGTTTTTCTTTTTGCTTCGCTTCTTTTTTCAGGGTTTGCGTGCTTTTCTTTTTGCATCGTTTTTTATGTGCAGTGCGTTTATGTATTTGGTTGTGTTGTGGTATTTGCAGTGCGTTTGCTGAATGCTGCACATGTGTTGTCAAATGAATGAAGTTGTTTTCTTAATTTGCTTGTGTTTTGTCTATTTGCATGTGTTTTCTTAAGTTGCAGGGCGTCTGCCCCTGTCGGCCACCGTAGGGCCTTCGCCCCCGATGATGTCGGTGCTCGGGCCCTAATAAGAAGAAAGAAAGAAGAAAAAACATTTGAATTTCAATAGGGCCTTTGCCAACCGACGATGTTGGTGCTCGGGCCCTAATAATAAGAAGAAAGAAGAGGAAAAAACACTTGAATTTCAATAGGGCCTTCGCCCTTGACGATGTCGGTGCTTGGGTCCTAATAATAACTATATATAGCATTTCATGACACCCAAGGACACTTTGAAAATAGTAGGCCAACATGAACACGGACTGAGAAGAAGGGGGGTGTAATTTAATGTAGGCTACCAACGTACAAAAACATTGTAAAGTTATTTTATGAATGTAATAGACATATTACATAGGCCTAACCGAGGGCCAATTTGGGGTTGGTTTTGAATCACTTACAATCCCGTAATTGTTGAAAGCACGACCAATTTGGGTTTTTGTCTGTCGTCTGTCACTCTCCGTTTTAAGTTGTTCTTCGTTTTTTCCTTTTTTTCTGTGATGGCCCTGCCCCAGTATCAGCCATAACTACAACAGGAATAAGGAATAATCAGGCCCAGGCAAAGGCATTAATATAAACTATATAAAAATAGCATTCTTTTCACAGTTAGTCTCATTTGCTGTTACAGATAATTTATGATCATCAGATGAAGAATTACACAGTTTCAGAAACATTTAAAAGTTATATAACTATATAACTTTTAAATGTTTCTGAAACTGTGTATACGGTTGCATTTCTCTGTTTAAAGTAACTACTTTAAACAGAGAAATGCAACCGTAATGTTACAACTTGAATTAAAGTTTTTCTCATTCACCTAACGAAGACTAGATAAATCACCATAATGTTGTGTTTACTTACCATGTATGTAAACATTATACCACTAGGTGGTGCTGTGAGTAATTCGACTGTAGTCATTAGACAGGAAGTACCGTAGTTCATGTGTTCTTACTACTTGCATGTGGATGCTGTCGGTACACGATCCGTTCTGCCTGCACGATCCATTCTGCGCATGCGCAAGATAATACTGTTTTACCGAGGATACGACCTGCACGATCTGTTCCACGCTAGCCTATGGCTAGCCTCCACCGGGAAGCTAACGTTACTTTAGCTAACAGCTAATTCGGCTAACTGCTAGCTGACAGCTAGATTCAGTCTAAAATAACGTTAACTCAAACGTAATGGGAAAAGCAGGCTACAGCTAAATTAAGACTTCACAGTAATAACAATAAAGACAAGTATTGAGTGATTGTATTTTAAATGAGCACAAGTAAAGTAGAACTGACGTAACAGCTGTTATATATGTTAACGGTTATTTTCACGTTTTATTTTGAGGGTCTTTTAAAGTTATTACATGCTGTCTCAGCTAGCAGTTAGCCGAATTAGCTGTTAGCTAAACTAACGTTAGCTTGGCTGTCAACCGGAAGCGTGGAACAGATCATGCAGTGTCGTAAATCCTCGTACAACAGCGCATGCGCGAACATTTTGCACATGCGCAGAACGGATCGTGCAGGCAGAACGGATCGTGTACCGACAGATGCCAAGCCCCCAGGAAGAGCGCCATGTCTAAAAGCCACCATGGGCTTAGAGGATAATGGTGGTCCCCATGGCCCAGAAAGACTTTTCACATAGACTTTGCATGGCGAAAGAAACGTCTATATTTCAGCGGATAATTTGTTTCGGGGTATATCAACTTACCAGCCCGAACACTGATAGGGTTCTTGTTTAAAACGTCACGTTTTTAACATTTTTAACATTCACTAGAAGCGAATCCAGAATTATTAAATTTGGCATGATGAACGCGCATAATGGACGCGAGCAGACCCACGGGACTGCGCCCACCCGCTCACATGACTGTTCTCCCGAGCTCATATACCTAGCTGTAATAATGGATATAGCTAATGGTTGTAATTCACCATGTGTTCTATTATTACGTCCATGGTATTATCTTATGAAGTTATGATACATCCGAGGGATGTATGTATGCTGTAAAGCCTGTTACTTGGATGTAACGTCATTAGCGTTTCCCAAACTGGCGGGGCTATCGGCTAGCTAGCTAGTTGCTAACATCAGGGGTAGCTAGCATGGCTGTATTAAGATCTATACATAGCTAGCTATATGCCTACATAACGTTACTACAGACATAATGATTACATTGCCTTGGTTCTCTCTTACACTGTAAATTCCAATAGCTGTCATAACTTGCATAAATGAGCTGTAGTCGGGTATCAATAATATGTGCTTCTTAATTGGTTTTACAAAGTAACGGTTAATTGCATGGTGAAAAAAGCTATTTACGTATAGTTTTGAGTGAATATAACTTTGTTTGAAGTTATCAACTTGCTTAGAGCGACTATTTGGAACTCATCCTAAGAGCAATCAGGGCTGGGTGTGAGCATGCGCAGTAGAAGCTACCAACGTTCCATGAGTGGTGCCGATCGGACTGTGCCGACACCTTTGCTGGAAATTGCCGACACATTTGCTGGAGATTTCATCGCTTGTGGAACAATAAGGTAAGTTTTCAAGCAAGTTAGTATAATATATGTGTGTGAATTTGTGTTTCTGTCTGCTGCCTCAACATAAGCTATCATATGTTAAACATTAACAAGCTAACAGGCAGAGCACATGTTCGGGCATGTTTTTGCGGCTTTCCACCACCATCCCGGGATTCACCTGAAAATCCATTTTAACTTAAAGTGAAAACGCTCACATTTTAAATGTAGCTACAGTAATTTTTAGTTTTCTCTGAGTTAACACAGTGGATGTATTTTGGTTGAATGTTGGGTATTAACAACACAGAAATTCCGAGTTACAAATTAAGTGTGTAGAGGAAACACAAAACAAGGCAATTTGTAAGCTACACACAGTTTGCAGCCACATTAGTCGGACAATTAGGAGAACATAAGTTACTTACTTACTTACTTACTTACTTACTTACTTACTCTGTTTTAATCGTTTGCAAAGTCACAAACGTGGAGAATACATGAGGACGGTTGGCAAAAGTTATATTTTTTATTAAGAAAAAGGACATTTATGTTTGCAATTGCATATTAAGGACCCTGTCAAGCATTTTAAATTACAACAAGAAAAACATTAACAATTAAAGCTGCAAGCAGCGATGGACGGGCCCTCGCTCCTCTGCGCGCGTCGGGGTCACCGGCGGTCACCGCTCCTTGTGACCGTGCATTTGCGCGGCACTCAGACACCGCAAATCATCACCAATGAAAAGGGAACTCCCTGCTGCGTTCAATGATACCTCACACAAGACTCTACCTTAGATGGGTCAGCATTTATGAAAGGGGGCGTGGCTTAAGCATAGGGGGCGGGCCAAACCATCACCAATGAAGAAGCAACTCTCAGCTGAGTTCAATGACACCTCACACAAGACCCTACCTTAAACGGTTCAAATGTTATGAAAGGGGGCGTGGCTTAAGCATAGGGGGCGGGCCAAACCATCACCAATGAAGAAGCAACTCTCTGCTGAGTTCAATGACACCTCACACAAGACTCTTACTTAAATGGGTCACCAGTTATAAAAAGGGGCGTGGCTAAATTATAGGGGCCGGGTAAACCCATCACCAATTAAAAAGGAAGTCTCTGCTGAGTTCAATGATACCTCACACAAGGGTCTACCTTAAATCGTTGAAATGTTATGAAAGGGGGCGTGGCTTAGCCATAGGGGGCGGGCCTAACCATCACCAATGAAGAAGCAACTCTCTGCTGAGTTCACTGATACCTCACACAATGGTCAACGTTAAATTGTTCAAATGTTATGAAAGGGGGCGTGGCTTAAGCATAGGGGGCGGGCCAAACCATCACCAATGAAGAAGGAACTCTCTGCTGATTTCATTGATACCTTACACAATGGTCAACCTTAAATCGTTCAAATGTTATGAAAGGGGGTGTGGCTTAAGCATAGGGGGCGGGCCAAACGATCACCAATGAAGAAGGAACCCTCTGCTGAGTTCAATGACACCTCACACAAGACTCTACCTTAGATGGATCAGCATTCATGAAAGGGGGCGTGGCTTAAGCATAGGGGGCGGGCCAAACCATCACCAATGAAGAAGCAACTCTCTGCTGAGTTCAATGACACCTCACACAAGACTCTACCTTAAACGGTACAAATGCTATGAAAGGGGGCGTGGCCTGAGTAAGTGGGCGTGGTTATATTATAGGGGCCGGCTCATTATCACATGTAGACCACACATTCTAAGTTTCATGTAAATCGGATGATGTTTGTCATATAAGGCGCATTTCCTGTTGCCAGCGGGGGGCGCTATGACCAAAAGTCAAATATGGCCTGTAGGTGTCCTCAGGCCTGGACCCTTGTCAATCGTGAGAATTTTCGGGCAGATACGACAACGTACACTCAAGTTACAACAATTTATTTGTTCATCGCTCAACACTCAAAATGGCCGCCACGCCACGCCCACACCGTCTGACGAAAAGTTTTTCTTTTAATAACTTTTCATCTTTAAGGTGTTGGGATGATAGTGACCAAGTTTGAAGTACATTGGATGAAATCTCTAGGAGGAGTTCGTTAAAGTATGACATGTGGAAATGGCCAAAATCGCACTAATTTCGAACATTGAAATCAAAATGGCGGACTTCCTGTTGGGCTTAGGGTATGGCTTCAATGACGTTTTTTGTACATCTTGACATGATACATATGTGTACCAAGTTTCGTGAGTCTACGTTAAACGCACTGCAGGGGCTCAATTTTTTTAACTTTGTAGGGGGCGCTAGCGAGCCATTTTTGCGCGCCTATTCCCGAAACCCTTAAAATACGTAAATTTTCACCAGACTTGATGCGACCGCCAAATTTGGTGAGTTTTTGAATATGTTAAGCCCCTCAAAAAGCCAATTCATTTGCCGGGAAAAGAATAATAATTCCTTCAGTTTCAGTAGGGCCTTCGCCGCTGTCGGCGCTCGGGCCCTAATTAAAATGTATATCGATGTGTTTCTTCCATGCCGCCCCTGTGTTCCATCCTTCCGTGGAACATGCGCACCTTTCATTCAAAGTCAAATTAAACCGAAGTCGTTTTTACTTCGTCATATTTTTACAAGATAGCACCTGGTATTGATGGAACACACACGTGAGTTGTTGATGACAACAAATTATTTTTGTCTGTAACGTTTTCTTTTAAAATTACATATATCTGAAAAGTGTTTCAACGTCCCCACTCCCTCTAACCCTAACCCTATATTTATATTGGAAAACAAGCATTCTCCTGTAATGCTTGTGAAGTATGTGTCTTTAATCTACAAATCACATCACTTTAAGTGGAACTTTCTTTTAACTAAGACATTATTTGTCCTTTACAGAAATGCTTGTGACAACTGCCTTGAGGGCTCTTCACAGCTGCTTTGTCAGTGGGCCTCAGTACACTGGAGGTGAGATAAAGTATATATATATATATATATATATATATATATATACACACACACACACACACACACACACACACACACACACACACACACACACTTACAACTTAGACCTAAAATTTCCACTTAAAATAATTTCTTGCAGATACAGTGGACCTGTAAGCAGTGTATTTTTTCTACAGACAAAAGAGGACAGTTGTTAAAACATGGAGGCTTCACTCTTGGTTTTAGATGGACTAGACCTTCCCACTGCGGAGATGGGAGATTGTGGAGGCTGAACCTCCAGCGAAAACCCTGAAGGAGCGCTGGCCAGCTCTTTTTACAGAGAGACAAGTAGGTACTGATATTGATATACTTTTTTTGTATTCTCCTATGCTTAAGTGTGTATTTAGGTTTTAAGACTGGTAACCAAAGGTTTTCCAAAATTTACAGACTGGCTCAAGCCAGTCTACTCACTCACATTTTTTTTCTGTGTCTTGTAGGTGTTTGCTGAGTTCAACAGGATAGCTACGACAAATCTGGAGAATGACTTTTTTGGTGCTGTTGACCGCAACACACCACGATTTGTCACAATCTTCAAGTCCAAGAAAGGAAGTGTTGGAGAGAAACTGGCTGAGATTGTGCAGCAAATGGATTCAAGGGTCAGTCGACTATAGACTTGTTAAGTTTTAGCTGTGGAGTAGATCTTCAAATAACTACTCCAGTCGGCAACTGTTCTCTGCACTGTTAAGCATACATGGTGACACCTTTTTCATATGCGCTTTTAAAAATGGGTTTGTATTGTAACTTTTGAATGTGGCATAATCTTGAACTTTATTTGTTCTATCCACTTCTAGAAACCAGATGTGACAGCAGTGCGTACCCTTGTTCTCCAAGGCATCCCTGTTCTGCTTGGTGATGACCCCAGTAACTTCTACAACACCTCCTTTGTAAGTTCTCATATCTTAAAAGAGCACATACTGTATATCACTGTGAGTTCAGAACAAAGATGGGCTGCATGCTAACTGTGACAGTTCAGTGTATGCCAGCAGGGTGATAAAAAAGAGATAAAACAACAAAAACCCTAAACAAAGATGAAGGAGCCGTTCAACTAACTCTATTTGTAGTCCATGTCACAGGGTTGCACTGCTGAGTGCAACAGTGCAGAGCCCACTTGCCATGCTGCACAAGATGTAGAACATGTCTCCCTCTCACATACACTAGCTGTAACAGCAATAATATCTGAATACATTTTATATTAGGACAGACATCAGAGCTTAATTTCATTCATGTTATTTAGTTGATGTCTGTAAGCTGGGCGTAAAGTGAAAACTTAATAAAAATAGGCTGGAGGGAAGTGTTCACAGGACAGATGACTTGATGACAATTGATAATGCCAATCAACATTTACCTGTTGTAATGTTTGTGTTTGGTTGTATACAGGATTCTGACAGTGATGAGGCCTGGGCCCAGGTATCTGTTGGGTTGCTGACTGTCATCAGTGAAGATGCGCCTCTCTCTCCAAATCATCTCCATCTTGAACCAGTGTCTACTGCCATCATTCTTGAAGGAGGTATTGTAATGGACAATCTCCAGAACCTACCTCAAGCACTTTGCCTCTTGTTTGGGTTGCACTACACTTGGACTACCCTAAAGCCATGAAAAACACATTCAACTTCATTCAACGAGTGATGCTTGGCCTGGGAGAGAACAAACTCTCCCCCCAAACTTAAAACTCTTAATCTCCTGTTGAGTTAGAATAAGGTAAAAATCAAGAGTGACATTTGGCATACAATCGTATTTGTTTATAAAAGTGGGTCCAGTTGCTTTTAATTGTTAACTAAATTAAGGCACTCCTTTCATATTGTTTTATATCAGCCACTGGGTTCATCAGCAAGTTACATTTAGAGGCTGCAGGTGTATGGTCATTCATACATGTGTGAGATCGGTTGCCATAGTCATTATTGTACACTAACTGGATGTCACTTGTACTTGTCAGCAGGTTGATTCTGTCAGCAGTTTGGTCTTTAAACTTTATTGTTATTTCAAAAGTAAAGCAGTTGTTCAGGATTATGTTAAATTAAATGTTGGAATTTTATTTCCACAAATGACAAATTTATGTCTTTTTATAAAAGGCTGCCAATTATTACTGGAAGATTATTGAAGAACAATTTTGGTACCGATGTATATGAGCAGAGAGGCAAACATTCAGTCCAACGAAGTCCGTTGTTCACACCCCTTGGTGTTGATTTCACTCTGTACTTTTGAAGAATGTTTTTATTTTTATATTTTATGGCAGTGTAATAACCGTGTGTGCGCGTTCTGGTTCTGTGAGAAGAGAGATTCTGTGGTTGGTGCTAATACCTTGACATTGATCATTTTAGTCTGAATGTTGTCTTCAAGTGGTACTGATCACTTATAGTAATGACTGACATTTGAATTTCCTCAAACCAATTAGTATCTCTATCAGCTGTCTAAGGTGCAGATTTGACTGTGTTTTCCCACTAAACATCTCTGTACCGGATACACTCAAAAAATCAAGTATATTACCCAAAAATTCATACTCCTATAAATAATCCAGTAAAAAAAAGTTAACAATAAAATTACTTATCAGCCAAGTCAAGAATTCAAAATTGTGAAATCCTGTGCCAAAATTTGATTGATTAAAATAACAAGGTTTATCTGGGCCAAGCACACCATAATAATTTTTAAGATGATAAAATACAATCAGAATAAAATTACAAATGTCAAGGTAATGCATACTTTATACCAGATTCAAAGGGTTTTAAGACTTTGATTTTAACATTGTAAACTAAATAACAATGGTTGAGGTTCAATGAATAAACCTGTTTCAATAATGTAGTTGTGTAAATATTTCTATTTTATGATACTTTATACTTCTTCTCTGGTACATTTATGTGACAAGTGTATAGTGAGTTGGCAGAACAAGAGTTAACATAGGTGAGCATTTGGTGTTTGATGTCTAATGTCTAATTGATTACTGTAAATGGAATAAGGTAAAATGAATGTTTGAAGTACTTAATTTACACAAGTAAGTTAATTGGTCTTTTCAAGGCATTTGGTTTGCATGGTTTAAACAAGTAAATCAGAATCGCTCTTCAAGTAACTAAATACGAGAAATTCTAAGTTGCAGGAATTGTCACATTAGTTAGCCGAACTTAAATAATTGTGTTAAGAGTACACACAAAGTAAAGTTCACATGACATTATTTAGTTGTTTGAAATAGTAATTCTGAGTAGTCTATACTAAGTCAGGAGTGCATCTAAAGTAAATTGTCAAGTACACTGCACAAATTGTTTTTAGTTACTTAAACTCAAGAGTAAGTATACTATACTAAACAGGGATTTGTTAATACAACACGCAATACCTATTCCACTGTACTTAGTTTTTTAAGTGCAATTGGTTTGCATGCTTTTTTTAAGTAAGGTTAACTAATTGGATTTTACAGTGTATGATACATTCGGATGTATCATAAGAGAGAGAACCAAGGCAATGTAATCATTATGTCTGTAGTAACGTTATGTAGGCATATAGCTGTATGCTGTAAAGCTTGTAACGTGGGATGAAGGATGAAGCCATGGATGAGCTTTGTTCACGAAACTGCAGGCTAACTGCTAGCGCTAGTTAGTAGCTAGCTAGCTAGCTAGCTAGTAGCACAACATAATTATTAAATCTACTTGGTTGTCTAGCTAAATACATCTATCGTTTATTTAGCTAAGCATGTAAACGATCGGGAACAACAAAAACACAGTGTTTAACGTTGTGAATATTTTAGACAATGAAAACGGCAAGTTCATGAGTTCGCCACTTGTAAGAGACACAAGAGATAAGCTCATGAACGAGCATGTTGCTACCGGTTGCTAAGACAACACAAACAAATTGTTGCTAGTGCGCGTGTCCATCGTGACGTCATGGGCCAACAATGTGGAAGATCCGAGCTCCATGTTTGCTTTATGCGCTTTTGAGCACTCTCATTGGAACGTACGGGGCTTGTTAGAAAATATAAAAGAACGACGTGTTCGTTTGATTCCTGAGGACGAAGGAGAAGGCTAGGGTCCAATTGAAAGTTAAGCAAAAGGTTTAATAAACAACATGGTGAAAACGACATGACAAAAAGCAAATGTTACACTGCAGCTGACAGTGGACTGAAAACATGCATCTCCGTTCTGGAGTCACATCAATCAGTCATGTGACAATGATAAAACAATACACTGCAAGCAGCGGACATACAGACATGCTTCCTTGTGAGGTCACAGTCTGCAGTCCAAACATGACAAAACAATACACCAATAAAAACACTGCCAGCAGTGGACTGCAAAAACATGCCTCCCCTTTGGGAGACACATTGAAACAATCTTGAATCATTGTGAAGTTTCCAAATGTATCCTAAAGAGTTTGAGGGTGGTTCCTCAAATTAAATCCCTCCGTATTGGTCAGATGTCTTCAAAAGCAAAAGTGTCCCTAATCCATGTGTCTTGTGGCCACACCCGGCCACAGGATCTTACCAAGTCAGTCAATTGTTTCCAAACTACAGGAATACTCATTCTTTGTCTGGCCCAACAGGGGATGGCTCTCAAAGTTGATTAAACAATAGGTCTTCCAGAGCTTCTACCTTTATGCTAAATAACAGACGTGACTTATTCAATTCTTTAGAAGCTAGGGTTTGGGGTGAGGATTAGGCTTAATCAGCATTGAAACAATCATTTTCAGCTTAGTTTCAGTGTCACTCAGTCTCACAGCAGTTTACATTAAATAAGTTACATTTTTGACCTAAAAGTATATTGCTCTAAAACATCACCAATGTTTTAACTTTTTTATAATCAGCAGGCTTCCCGCCGAACACTCCACACAACACAATCCAGTTCTCTTAATACATCCATGGTGGATATAGACTGAGCCATGCTGCTCTGATTAAACATCTATAACCATCCTACCTGATATTCGATTCTTGGACATCCAAACCTTTCAAATGGCGACGAGACAACCCAGTGAGCAATTTTAAGTGAGGATGGCTTTGAATATTTCCAGATTTTTTTCTGCCATGCCCAGGGGAGCCGGCAATTCCTTTCAAGACATGGGTGAGGATGTTTGAGAATTGAGAACAGTGATCAATGCAACTGGAAACACTTGGCCAAAGGCAAGAAAAAGAGCATTATTACTGCATTGCTTGGGCTCAGAAGGACAAAGATTTTTCCATTTTACCAGACTCTGGAAACAATTTAGCAACTGCCATTACTGCACTACAGAATCATTTTACTCCTGCTATTAATGTGGTTGCTGAGCGCTACGCTTTCAGAAAAAGTTCAAGGAGTCCAGGAAACAATAGTACAATACATTACTGCATTAAGACAACTTGCTGCAACATTCCCAAATGGAGATGATATGATTCGAGATCAGCTTGTTGAGCATGTGGCTAACCCTCGTATTAGAGAGAGACTGTTATTGAAAGAGAAACTATAGCCACTCAAGTTGAATTAGCAACACAGCAAGCTAAAGATATGGCAGGTGACCAGCACTTACCTGTACAAGTGGTCCAGACCAAAAGTGCAGAGCGCAGACGACGACCACAACACCAGGGCACCACTACGAAGTTGCGCCAAGGTTCCACTGCAAGACCAGCTTCAAAACCTACCTCAGCTTCCTCTGCACGTACCTGCTTCCGCTGTGGTTCATACAAACACCTTGCCAATTCACGTGAATGCCAAGCAGCAAAAGCAACCTGCAGGAATTGCAGTAAAAAAGGATAGGCGGATAGGAGATGCCTTCCTTTCTCAGTGAGATCTGCTGTGTCAGAAGAGCTGAACCGTCTCCTCTCAGCTGGTGTGATA